>NC_050589.1:4256704-4289204 GCF_013368585.1 Megalops cyprinoides | reverse complement strand
AAACACATTTACTTCCATTTTCACTGTATCAGTGGTCTCATTTCAGTCACACATTGCTCCTGTCTGTTCTTGCAACTGTGTAGCGTAGCAGGTTAGCAGCAGGTCTGGTAACCTAAAGGTTGCTGGTTTGATTCCCTGCTGGGGCACTGTCGTTGTACCCTTGGGCAAAGTACTTAACCCACAACTGCCTCAGTAAATATCCAGCCGTATAAATGAAAAACATGTCAAAAAAATGTAACCTCTGTAACCTGTGGAAGGGAGTGTCTGCTAAATGACAGTAATGTAATTTGATGTAACGCTTAGGGCAAAATTTCTCACGCAGTCACTAATTTTTTTGTCTGAACTCATGTAACTATCTTTTGTCTTTGGTGGCTGTAGGTGTCCAACGCCATGGCTGAGGAGATCAGACGGCTCTATGTGCTGGTGGATGAGTTCCACATGGATTTCCACCCGTCTCCGGTGGTGCTGAAGGTGTATAAAAATGTGAGTGCCGATCTGATATTACATTGTCTTGCTAATCCTGGCACTTCAATCCTGCCTCATTTCCTCTGCTTCCAGATATAACAGCAAGGCTGCCAGCATTCTCACTGCCTCAACCCATAAAAAGCCAAAGCCTTCCTTGCATTGTTCTGTTGGTCAAGAACATTGTGAGGTCACAATTTTTTGCAGACACAATTGTGTGTCAATGTTACAACAGGCTTCCATGTATGCTCCCACCTGGTCAGACTCTGAATAGTCAGGCCAGTTTAAGATGATGTAGTTGTCCTCATTATTGGCTCTATATAGCTTATCAGTGTGCTGTCTCCTGCTGAGTGAAAACACAGCTGTTACTAGGTCACATGGTAACTGTAGCAGGCGGTATATCTGGGAGAATGTACACGTGATGGGAAGCTTGCCTATTTCTGTAAAAATGACTCTCGGTATGTGATACTACAAAGCGGAACCCTCCCATTTGACCACAGCCATGTAAATGCAATAAGAAAGGAAGCATTATATGAGCATTGAAACATTAGGGAAATTATCGCAGTACCACAGGTATCGCACTACCAGTGATTATCCTTGCAGTGTAAAAGGTACCATGCAAATGAGATGGTGTGAGGACGCTTGTCTTACTGTGGAGGATGCAGCAGTATTCTGTCTGCAGGCACTGGCCTGACGGGCCCCACCCTCCGAGTGCTCTGTGTGACCGGTTCTGGCCTGACAATCTCTTGCTGTCTTCCAGGAGCTGCACAGGCACATCGAGGAGGGCCTGGGCAGGAACATGTCTGAGAGATGCTCCAGCGCCATCACCTCGGCCCTGCAGACCACGCAGACGGAGATGATCGGTGAGTCCCACTGAGCTCCGCCCTGCTGTCACACCACTGACACTCTGCAGACATCTCTAACAGTGAGATTCAGAAAGAGATGAAACCCCAGTTTGCACCCTGCGCACGGCTGATTGGGTATATTTAGTTCAAGTTGTTTTAGTGGGGATCGGGGTCGGGGTTGTTTTAAACGTTACTCTGTGAGACTTTCGACACGTCGCCCTGCATTTGAAGTGTGTGTCGCTGACTCTGCTCTGGTGTGTGTGCCCGTCTGGCTCTCTCCTCTCAGAGGGGCTAAAGCCCTTGCTGCCAGCCCCTGTGAGGGAGCAGGTCGACAAGCTGGTCCCCCGGCAGTGCTTCAGCCTCAGCTACGACCTCAACTGCGACAAGCTCTGCAGCGACTTCCAGGAGGACATCGGCTTCCACTTCTCCCTGGGCTGGACCATGCTGGTCAACCGCTTCCTGGGGCCCAAGAGCACCCGGCGGGCGCTTATGGGCTACAACGACCAGGTGGGTCCTTGCGCCAAGAGCATGTCTGTCTGTCTGTCTGCTGCAGAAAAAGGGTAACAGTGTATAATCAAGCATTTAATTGTTGCTGTGATAACCAAGTAGGGGCTCAGTGTCACTTAGCTGTGTGCAGTGCAGAGCTCTAACAAAATCATTACAGTGAAAATGTGCTCACGAAACGTGCAGAGACATGAACCGTGTCAGTTTATATGTTTTGACAGGGTAGGCTCGGTATGTAAGGAGGGTTGGGTTGAAGTGTGGGGGTGCGTGTTTTTTGGATGCGGTGTCTGACCTGCGTGCTAACAGCCTGTGCCCTCCCCAGGTCCCCCGGCCCCTGGCCATCACCCCCGTCAGCACCAGCATGCCCCCCTTCCCCCAGGGCTCCATGACTCAGGAGGAGCTCATGGTCTCCATGGTGACGGGCCTGGCATCCCTGACCTCGAGGACGTCTATGGGCATTATAGTGGTGGGAGGCGTGGTAAGAGCAATGTGCCCTGTCATCTGTAGTGGTGGCCATTAGGGGACCGTGGTTCCATGGTCCTTCAGTATCTTGGAAAGCAAAATAAGTCATGTAGAGTGATCAGATATCCCGCTATCCTTGAAAAATCTAAAAAAGTTCTTCCCACTTTTTCCTCAAAAGTGACAGATATCCTTTTTTTGGTGCTGTCCCACAAGCTCTCTGTTTTGAATCACTTTCAAATGTAGTACCATCACTTTGTTGCTATTGTTAACAGACGGGCTAGCTGACTCAGTATGCTGGGGCAGACACAAGAAGCTATGATTGTGGTGTTTTCCTACACACATTCACAGGAATTTTTCAATTGCAGTAGCAGGAAATAGTCCTCAAAAATCTTCCAGTTATCCATAAAACAGTTGAAATGCCATGGGGAGGTGTGAGTGGGTTGGGAGGCTCGCCTGATGTACTGCCCTGTGTGTGTGGCAGATTTGGAAAGCGGTGGGCTGGCGCCTCATCGCCCTGTCAGTGGGTCTCTACGGGCTGCTGTACGTCTACGAGCGACTCACCTGGACCACCAAGGCCAAGGAGAGGGCCTTCAAGCGGCAGTTTGTGGACTACGCCAGCGAGAAGCTCCAGCTCATCGTCAGCTACACGGGATCCAACTGCAGCCATCAAGTCCAGCAGTGAGTCTTGCTCATGTCTGCGTCCCCCCACTCACCCCCCCCAACCCACTCGCCTCCATCTCAGTGGCCTTTTTCCTTGTAAAATCTAATCCCCTGTTATACAATGGGAACATTTTTTGGCAGTGCATCTCTGCGATATAATCCGTTTCATTCATGTAGTTTGCGGGCTGCTGCTACTGGGTACTACAGAATGTCCTAAATCTAGTGCTTAAAACCACTGGAAAATTAGAAGGGATGAATTGTCACGTTGTGTTACATAAGCTCGAATAAAAATAGTTCCTGTGGTCTTTTTTTATTTGAGGCTGAAGAGAGAAGATTCCAGCCATCTAGTGGAGAGAGGCAGTCATAGCACTCTACTATGCTTCACATGCTGTGCACTGCACTGGATGGAATTTTTCATGTTCCTCCGTTCTGCAGCTGATGTAATGGTCTAATGTATAATTCATACTTTACTTTACTAGAATATATACGTTACTTAAACCATTGGAGCGGGTACCATTACATCAGCACATATTGGACGAGCAGGCTAGATCTCATTGTCCCTTGAAGCATTGATTGTGTGCCTTTGACTGCAAGACGTAACAAGAAGCTTTTGTATTTTTGACAATTTTTTTTTTTTTCACGTGTCACATCTTTTATTTAAAAGTCCCCTTTTAACCAAAATCCAGAGTATCTGCATCATTTTATTGAAAATAACTGTGAATGATGTGGAATAAGCACATTAAAGCTGCCTGCACACCGGAGCAGATCTGTGATGTTGTTTCTGATTGCTGCCCTGATTGCAGATGACTGCAGTGTGATGTGTCTGACTCTGCCTTGTGTCTGTGTCACACAGGGAGCTGGCGGGCACCTTCGCCCAGCTGTGCCAGCAGGTGGACGTGACTCGGCAGAACCTGGAGGATGAGATCAAGGATATGAACTGCAAGATCGAGCTGCTGGACTCCCTGCAGAGCAAAGCCAAGCTGCTACGGTAAGAGGCCCAGGAAGGGCCCACACGCCCACGGAGTCTTGCCGTGGGCCGTCTGCTCCGGATCTGTGAGTGCAGGTTCAGACCCCAGACTGAACTCACGGAAATCACATTCCCTGTCTTCAGTAAAATCTCACAGGCTTTAGGAAGGAGGTTCGGAATGAGTTATACAAATGTATTTTCACAAAGAATTGTATTGGGCAGGATCAGGTGGAGTGGTTAAGCAGCTGGGCTTGTAACCCAGCACCTGCAAGTTCATGTTCACTTCCCAAGTTGGGCACGGCTGTTGTACCCCTGATGAAGGCACTTACCCTAGATTACTTCATTGAAACATCCACAGTGTACAAAATGTAAGCTGTGTAAGTTGTTCTGAATAAGGGAGTCTGTGGATAGAGTAATGCTTTTCCTTTTACTTTTGAGTGGGCGGCAGTGTGGCATAGCGGTAAGGAGCAGGGTTCGTAACCGATACGTTACTGGTTCAGTTCCCCGCTAGGGCACTGCTGCTGTACCCTTGGGCAAGGTAGTTAACCCACAGTTGCCTCATTAAATATCCAGCTCTATAAATGGATAACATGTAAAAATTGGATAAGAGCATCTGTTAAATGACAATAATGTAACGTAATGAGTGTTGGGTGCGCAGCTCCAGCATGGCTCCGAGAGAGGAAACATTAAAGCTGTGTTTCTGTTCTTTCCTCAGGAACAAAGCAGGCTGGCTGGACAGTGAGCTGAACATGTTCACTCAGCAGTACCTTCAGCAGAGCCGATAGAAGCAGCGGAGGAAGACCTGAGATGGGCGTGAGCCTGTGGGGGACACACCCCTCCTTTGTCCCAAGCCCCTCCCATATTTCCCAGGCCCCTCCCACCTGCCCCAGGCATCACACCCAAGCTGTGCAAATTGTTAACTTTCTCGCTTGGACTTTGTACGACATTTTTTTTTTTTCCTTCTTGTTAATTTAAGGATAAGACCTTTTTTTCTGTGCTTTTTATAGAGGGACAAAAAATATTTGATACCAAATATCACTCTGCCATATGATACTTGTCTACTTGTACTTGATTCATTTTTTATGTTTTTTTTTTCTTGCTGCATTGTGTGTGTTGTTAACTTAAGATGCCTTTTAAACCAGTATAGGTCATATGTGCCACTTTGCATATAGGCAACCTAAAAAGCACTACTTTTGTTATTGTTGTGTAAATACCACTGATTGTGTAAAGTTAATTTGTAGTTAAGAGGTCTGTGACATTTGTGCTAATTATTTATTCTTACGTTAATCCACATGATTCAGCAAAATGGCAGTCCTGCTTACTTGCAATGAATTTACCCGCATGTTAGGTTAGAAAAGTCAGGTGATGTTTCTTCAAAAAGCCTTGTATTGTAAAGACGTTTGCTTGACAAATTCCGGTCCTGCAACCGTAATCAATTCCTTGTGAAATGACCAACCTGAATGTCATTGTAGCAGATTTTTTTTCCCTCAATTAATACCAGTTCAGTGATCATGGCAGAAGGTTATAGATTGTCAGTGTAAGATGTTGAGTGTTATTTTTACTCAGATTGACCTCGTCAAACTTGGATTGGTTGTTGTAACACCCGTTTTATCCAGAGTATCCAATGTTTTGATTCATTCTGAATTGTCTACATGCCTGTGCAAGAACAGTCAGAAGCTTTGTAACTAGAAAGTAAAGCGTTGAAAAGCTGTGTCAGTGAAGTGATGTTCAGTGTAAAGGATTAGTTAATCAAATGTCAGTCATATGGAGGATTAATTGGTCAGTGGCTTTTTTTTGGTTTTCTCATCGTTTGTCTGAAGTCTTAATTTCACCCCAGCATTGCAGTTTAGGCATATTGTAATGTTAGCAGATATGGGAAGCGCACAGGAAATAAGGGTCAGTGAATACGGTGCCGGGTGACTGTGTGTGGAAATGTGAAGGGCAGAAATGCAGCCTTCGGAACGTGGAACTGAATCTTGTGCTCCCTGAATGAGGACACGCACACACTCTGGAATTAAGATGAAATAAATGTGTGTGATTGCGGCCTCTGGTTAGTGTGGGAGCCTGGAAAAACTAGCATTTTTTGCTCCCTTGTATTGTCACCGTTGAATGCGGTCAGAAGGATAGTCCTATGCATAAATGAAGAAAACTGCATGGGGAGAAATGATGGCTTGGGCCTAGCCTAGGAGGTAATGGTTTCATGGGACCTCTGAAAATGGAGGAAAAGCTATTTGGACATTGTGTCATAGAAGAAAATGGGGCGGGCTAAAATGGGGCATGCCACAAGTTCATAATCACCTTGCCAAAGATATGTCATGGTGATTGTCTTTCTCAGATGATATTGTGGCATATATTTGTCTTGTCTACATATGCACACATATCGAAATTGAATTATTTGGATACATACAAGACATCCCAAGTGAATCTCTGACTACAGAAGCTGTCCTTAGGGTGCATGGCTTTTTGTCTTTTGACACTGGACTTTGGTGGTGCCAAGTCATTAGAAGGAATTCTGAAGAGCTCTTTAGAATGGAAATAAAGCACTTTATTTTCACTGCTTTTATGTTTTTTTCTACTTCCGGTTCTGCCTCACTCCTGTTTTGACCAAGCCAGAGAGTAAATGATTTACTGATCGACAACGTATGAAGGTTTGAGGTAGATTGTAACGTACAGATGTGCATGCAGTGATTGCTGTAATCCATTGTCTTGTGCTGAATGTAAAATGCATAATAAAGGTAACATCCAATAATACGACTTGAACTGCGGCCGTCCAAATGAACGTGTGAATGCTTAGGTAACAAAAAATTATTAATTTTAGTCATAATTTCACCTTGCTTTCACAGTTTTGAATTTGTTTAGGTTCAGCTGAAGGGCGAGTTTGTGTGCGCCAAGTGGGAGATGCAAAAAGCCAGCGTGAAAGGGGAATAAAATTTACGGTGGTGATCCCACAGCAGTTGACCGCAGATAGTAAGCTAAATGCTTCTCATGTAGGGTGACAAGATACACAGTAGGAGACTACACTGGAAATGGATAAACTCGTATTTCGGTAACAGAAGCAACGTCTTCTGCGCTTGATTATGGATCTAAAATGAATTTACCTACCACAAATGCGAGCTGCAGTCATTTCGTGTAAAGTTTTGGCTCCATTCCAGGATCAGCTCCTAAAACAGAATGTGCCTACACATAAACTCAGAAACTGAAACATTTCCCAGTTTGGAAAACCTTAAGAAAGTAGTACAACTGTCGGTTTTAGAAATGGGGGCTACGGTTTGTTAAACTGTATTTTATACCGAGGACACATTTTCTGGATATATGGCTCTGCTGTATCCCTTGCACAAGTTTTACGTTTCATATAAACTTATTTTTCGCAATCCGGATTTTAATTACTCCACACAAGATTTTTCATTTCTCATTAAATACATCATATGCCCACCTAGCTCGCAATTTTTCAGCCGGAAAATAAAATGCATAATTTGCATGTCCACGTGTTTTTTCCTAACCTTGCCCTAAAAGAAAACATTAAAATAAAAACGACAAATAGGCCTATTTAGCGTCTGTGGCCCCGCTCATGGCTGACATGTTCTTCCGTCAGTGCTGACAGTCGCAGCTACTACCGTATACTTTCACGGAAACGCGCACGTAAAACGACAATCTGATGGCTCACGAATGATATAAAGCGTAGATAGCGTGACAGCGGTGGGTGTCATTTTCTGTTTTTATAGAGGGGAATATACTTGTAAAATAAAAAAAATTCCCAATCCCAGGTTTTCATACGGCGTATTAAAAGCGTACACTTTTTCAGCGCTTGGGTGTCTGTGTAATATGGAATCGATCTAAAACGTCTTGCTTATAAAATTGTAACGTAGCCAAATATAAAACCAATTGAAAGAAAACTACTACATATTCTAACACTTTGCACGAGCCTTACTTACATGTAAGGGTTAGAGTTGTGACTAAATAGAGCTAAACATTATTTCTTCGGAAGTATTTTTCAATAAATAAAACAATTATTTATACGTTTAATGTTGTTGTTCACTTTAAAACAATCAAGATTAAATTGGTGCCCTAGAACTGTGTAAATGTATTAAAATTGTAGTTAATCCGGATGTTTTGGGACAGCCCTCTCTTTGGGGGAATAACACGCGCCCCAGACTGTGCTTTTAGCTTCTAAAAATCTTACCGCTCGCGCTGAATTGCTAAGCAATTTTGAGAAATACTTGTTGAAGGACCGTAAAGATTCAGCAAGACATGAAAGATTTCTTACAAATTCCTACATAGTACGCCACTTTAGAGTTAATAGCATGTTGAGTAGACCTGTTGGTCACTTCGCTGAATCTAGTTGATTAACATTTGTGTTTTCTGCTCTAGGGTAGATAATTAAATACACAGGATAATGAAATTTAACGTCAAATCTGCCAGCTTTGCCAACGTGTTTTTAAAACGCATATTCAAAAATTAATATTCTCTGATGTAAATTATAATGAGTCCTAACACTTGACACCTGTCAGGGACTGTGAATTATAATGTAATACTTAATTAAAGAAAAGCAATTAAAGACTTTAATTAGGCACTTGTCGTTACATGCCAAAACTGAAAAATGCGCAACATTTTTTGGATAAAAAAGTAGGCCTATTTTAGTTACATTCCTCTATGTATTTCTTTTCAAGTTAATATAATAATAGTAATGAAATATCTGTACATATAGTATGATGAAGTGGAATTTTTATTTATCTATTACAGAGTAATTCTGTCACTTTGATAGACCTTCTGCTGTACGGTGGTACACCATCGTAGCACATCTGTTAACTTTATAGATGATCTCGCTGGGGTCAGTCCTAATTACTCGTGCACTTATGTTTGTTAGTTGCCTCTTGATAAGTGAATGATGTTGCGGTACACGAACAGAGGAAGATCAGATAAAAGTAGGCCCAATCGCGTGCACGCTGCACCTGACCGTTACGGCAGCTACGCAGCAGCCCTTGGCCTAATTAGCGCCATTTTCCTTTTGAATACTGATTTGCGTTGAACAAAGTCGAATCTTAAGGGAATTCACTCCGTTGCTCCGCTTGTATGCGTTGCACTAATTTCTACCTTCTTTTGATAAGTCAAGCAGGCTTCAAAGCGCGGCATGGCGGATCAGCATTCATTACCCGTGGAGGGTGAAAAAAGAACAAAACAAATTTCTCTCCGTGTCATAACCCTAATTATTGTCCTGCCCATTACCTGAAATGCTACCATATATAACCATGATGTTTCACTGTTCAAGCAGTAATTAAGTCAGTAACGAAGTGAGGACCGCTGTGCCTCCCTCATATCCCCAAGCTCATTTGCATGTTAATTATCATTAGCGGCAGGGGAAACAAGTCCTAAACAGCTTAATTAGCAACTTAATCATTTTTTACGTAAAATTTCTCCCTAGTTTAATACATTAGTCGCCCCAGGAATATATTAAGTCAGATTATGGTCGGGTACCTCTGTTGCAATTGTAGCTGGGGGCTCAGGGGGTCAGAATTACTAAATGTTGTCATGTTTCCACAAGAGCGCCGATTCTTTCCCGTCTTTCTCCAACCTCTCTGCTTCTCTCAGAATTTACTTTCTAATTGCTGGGTTCCTGAACCGGTAGTTTTCTGCTTTCGAAGATCCATATTATTTGGTATTTGAGAGAAAAGCGCAGAATATTTTGCACGCAACTCAACAAGAGGAACGCTTCTCATGCCATATGACACTTAAGTATAAATAAATTATTTCTATTAAAATATAGAATCTGGTTAGTAACGTTGAATGACCCGGCAACTAGAATGTTACTACAGTAATTTAGTTTGGGAATAACCATTACAAAATGCCCACGCTGCTTACTTTACACTACAAAGCACAGTCGACTAAGGAAAAGGGACTCTGATGTAGAGACGTAAATTGAATTTTAAAATCATTCCAAAAGAGGGCGACAAAACACCATTATTTCTCGAACTAGCAACCTCGCCGACTTCTCGATTTATCAGAAAATACGGTCTGTCCCTGGAGCACGAAGTATTGCACTTCAGACTACAGTCGTCTGTTTTTTTTTTTTTTTTTTTTTTTTGCATTAAGGTAAACCATTCCACATGTTTGCAGCAACAAAAACATGTAGAATTACCGAAGTAAGCACTGTAAAATATTGCTAGATTAAGTCATACACCTGCAGCAGAATTTGACCCTCATGATGTGGTCATATACAATGTGCATATTCTTGCAGAATTTAAATAAAATTTCTAGCTCAAAAAGCGTTCTTCCTTGTTTGTATGAAAGGGTCAGTAGTAATTTGAGACATGTTATAGTACACAGCGTTAATATAAAACAAAATAACTGGGTGTCCCGGGGCTTAATTGGTATAGGCTACATTTTAGTAATGACCTTATAACGGCTAATGGCATTGTCTGTTGGAACTCTAGGATCTGAACCTGCTGATTTTTGTAGAATAAATCTTGATATTCCCACTAGTCTTATAAAGATTTTTTTAAACTATAGGCCTAATTTATCAATAATTTATCAATCGTATTTAGAAGCTTTGCTTACGAGCATATTTTAAGTTAGAATTGTTTTTCATCGGCCTGTGGATATTTGGCTAGACCTGGACACAACTTACCAGCCGTGATTGCATTATTACTTTGTTTTGGAAGTGTACTGATGGCATACTGTGTAATTTTATAAATTTAATTTTTAAACTTTAAAATATAGTTTAAAAAATAAGAGCAGGTGTACTTAAAACATATGTGTAAATGTTTTTATAATGTTCTGTATTTCTTGGGAAATTAAAAAGGGAAATGGTTGGTTATGGTTATTTTCCGACGCTTGCACAGGGTTTCAGGTTTACGATGCCGACGAAATAATGCATTTGTTTACTTTTTGCTCGTGCTTCCAAAAGCGCAGAACATAGTCTGAAAGAATGCAGCATATTTAGATATTGTTTATTTACTGAATTTCCTCTTTAGTGCGGACTCGGTATTGATATTGTGTCAATACTGGTTTTAGCCGATATTGTTCGTTTTGTAGTTTGTTAATTATATTTCTTACAGTGTATCTGTCGTGGGCATTTTTATGTTTATATTCGATGGAATAGACACAGTCGCCGTGATCGCGAGATCTCCAGGCAACGTGTGTTATGCGGACTCATTAAGAAAACAGGTGAAGTGCTCCTTTGACCGCAAAGTTTAATTGATAAATTATGCAAGCTATGAGTAAATGACATGTTGCAGTAGTTTATGAGACAGTCAAGCTACAGGAATTGATTAATTCCTACCCCGAGGATTTCTGAAGTCAGTGGGAAAACAAACTGCAGTATTTTCTAATTAAATAAAGGCTGCTCAAATAGCGACGGAAGCCCTTGCACGAGATTGTCCCATCAGGCACGAGACAGGGTGAGTAATGATTTTATTTTATCATTAAATAGGATTACAGGCCTAACTTCGGGACGCTTAATTGAAAGACACCAATGTATTCTCAGTTCGATTTGCGCTAAATATAGATTAACAACGGGGATCTCATCTGAGAAATGGAATTAGGAATTTTATAAGGCAAATTAGAATAGGTTTTGCACAATCGTTCACTGTGTTGGTGTATCGATCCGACAAACATGCAGCCATCTCTGGTTAAACATTCGTGCGTTCCATTAAACATTACGAAGTTCCAACGATGAAATTAACATGAAGTGCTTTGCTACATAACTTTAACTGGGTTTGTTTGTCTGTAAAAGAAGACACGGCCCATGTCGTTCATTAATGAGGCGATTAATCCTATTTAAGCTTGAGTCGGTCTGTACCGTTCAATATGACTGATTCGTGGCCACAGTATTTTGTATAACAAGTGTTTCCAGAATGCATTGTTTTCTAGAAGAACATGGCTAGTGATAAATCTATCATTTTTACAAATTTCCACGCCTAGGCATACTGTGGCCTACCCATCCTTTGAGCAGGGGTTGAGAGAGCTACCATCTTGTAGTCTATTGTAGTGTAGCTTCATAGGGCAACAGTACATCCAGAGAGGGTCAGACCTCATTTTCATGTACTTACAATGTTACCTTTATTTACGGCATGAAGTACAAATAAACAAGGAAATGGAGCAAACAGTGCAAACTCACAGTTAATAAATCTATGAACATGTGGCCGCATCGCAGGCGTGGCTGGAAATTAACACTGCAGTGTGGCTGCACAAAGGCAAGAGTAGTATTATTTTTCCAAACATCTACATGGAGAATAGTTAACGGATCCTTGTGAAATCTGAGGCAGTTTTTTAGTAATGCCTCTGAGCGTAATATCAACGCCCATCCTCGCTTTTATTGGAGTGAAGAGGATGGCTAATGGCGTCATCTTCCTCAGGGGTGCAGTTATGGGCACACGCTTTTCTTGAAAAGGCGCTGGTTCTTGATATTCCTCTGATGACCCTAATTTCTTAAGCGCTCGCGACAGTTCTCGTATTCTCTATGTGAAAACTGGTGATATTTGACCTGTTCAATCAAACCAACGCGATGCTTTTGACAATTAGCCTCGCTTACCAAGCGTAGGCAAGGCTGGCTGGGCAGGGCGGGCGTGACACACGATGCGGCCGCCGATCTGAAAGTCAACCAATCCCACGATGCGGCGCTCAGAGCGACGCGGAGAAGCGGCTTCCTGTCACGGTGTGTTTATATCCTGTTTCTTAACAGTATGAGAAAACTCATCTTTCACTTCAAAGTGTCCGTGGTGCCAGGGCATACCCTCCTTCGCGAAAGGCGATACAGTCGGGTTAACGTCGAGCTGCCAAAAATTTGGAGCGGAAAGATGTTTCCCATTCCTGTACCCTCTCAGGTATTACCATTAGCACTTCAAATGTGTTTACTTTAACAGAAGTTCAAGGTAAATTGCACATAATGGCAGCAGAAGGATACCAGCGCCACGGATTGGGGATTTGGGAAGCATTTGAGACGGGATTTTCTCGAATTTGCTACTTTGAAGTTTACTGTACCAGCTGCACGTGTTCACTTGTCAGTGGATAAAAAGCTGTAAGGGTAATAAAACGAATCCTGTCAATTTAATTCACATTTATACGTGATTTGTTACATCTGTAAAGGCTGCAGAAACTGTACAGATGTCAAGTTGCACACATGAGAATGTATTAGGCGCGCACAGAAGCACAAGCGTTGAGAACCGTGATAATATTCAGCCTCCCGCTCTTTTTCTGTTCTTCGGGTTGGAGCGGGGGCTGAGTCATAACAATGGCTTAGTTTTGGACGCCAAAAAGGTGTGCGGGTGGGGGAGATGGGGGTTGCCTTTCAGGCGCTAAACCTTACATGGCCTAATTTCAAACAAATGTCACCTTTAACTCCTTCCGCGCTTTTGGCAGCAGCACTTTCTTGCGGAGCGGAACCTGGACACGCTCGCCCGAGCCGTGTGCACGCCGTGACGGCGCTCCGCGTTGAAGGCAGTTTATGTTACCGAAAGTTACAGCTCTGAATTTGTGGTTCAGCTAAGTTGTGAGTGAGGGAGAAACAGCCCATCTTACCAGTGTGAAAATAAGATGGGACCCCGTGGCAGACCGCAAAGTAACCGAGACCGGCCAACACTGAGCCTGGTCAAAAATATGCAGCCTACCACTCTTCTCTGAGGTTGCAATCCAGTGATCACCTCTTTGATGTTATTAGTTTTACATAACTGTTGATGCCTGTATTTGATAGATATGTGCCTTTTTATTCCTTACAACTTACTACGTGGGTTCCTTTGGTGACACTTTAAAGTGTGAGTACACTGTAATGTTATTTAGAGTGGCAAAAATCCATTGTGAAACTGCAGATGCTTTTCCTTGGGCAAACATTCAGTACCCGCATGGTGCTGACTTGACTGGTTTTTGTGTAATGCATATAGTAACAGTGAGGGTTTCAGTAACAGTTTGAGAAGACAGGACACTAGGAAGTTTAGTTTGGAGCTGCTGACTGTAGGAGTTGTTAACTGCTCCGATGCAGCTGTGTCAATACATCTGAATGGTGTTTCTCTTAAATTATAGAGAAGTGCTGAGAACCACATTTCACCGTGCCGTCCTGGCGACGGGATGCCAGCCCCCTTCCCCTCGGTTCATAGCCTATCACTCCGCACCCTGGCCTTGTTTTTAAATGGCCATGTTACTTACAGCTTCTTAAATGGCTCAGGCCTCTTTGAAAGGGTTCCTCTTTCAGACAGGGTTCCAGACTTCCTCAGAGCTATTTGTGTTGAATGTTACATTTCAGTGAGAAAGTATTCATGGTTACTACACCTATCACATAACTCAGGTACAGTAAATGATAAATACCAACTTGTGACTATTGAATTAAATTGGAATTGAATATGAAATCAGTTGGCAGTAATGTGCTAGTCTCAGTACAACTGTTATGAGCTAAACTGTTGTGGATAGGTAAATTTCACTCTAACACTAGGAAATTTTTTTCATGCACAGTGTTATTAGTTTATTGATTATTTTGCTAGGATTTGTACTGGAAGCAGAGGCCCTTAAAGTATTCCAGACCAGGCCTGACACGGTGCAAGACTCACTTTAAAATACAGGGAATATAATGAGTTGATCTTGACTGAATAACCTTTTCTCATCATGAAACTTCCAGTTTTTATGTTCTAAAAGTGCTTGTGTGTTATCAGCTGTTTTCATGTGTCTAGCTTGGTCATGGTTTCTTATATCAACTAAAGCCACATATTAGAGTAATATCAAGTATTAACTGATAACATATAGTTCTCATTAACTTTTAAGCTTTAATTGGCTTTTGCACTGGGGTCCTCTGTGCAGATCTCATGTTGGTTGACCAGTTCATGTATTTTCACGCTGGTATAGGTGGTCATCTTCATTTTCATAAGCAGTTACCTGGCGCATGTGGACAAGCGAACATTAAGATCGCTTAAGTGGAAACGCACAGCTAGTTTCCCTCTTTCTTGTTTTTAAGTTTGCCTGAGAGCCAGAATTTACCACAGCGGGGAGCCGTGTTGTGGTCCCCCTCGTCCTCCGCGAAGAGGACTGTCAGCGCTGAGAGTGCCAGCCGGAGCGGTGCTGATGTCATACAGTTCTGGCTGTTCTTTGTGCCCTGGGTGGACTCCCGTGTGTGGGCATCTGGGACAAAGTGCTCTTTATGTGCTGTGCTGCGCTCCAAGGCAGAAACATTGTTCGGCAGTAAAACATTCCGTAACCGAAACCACATGTTCCGAAGCGCAGAACGTGTTCCACATTGCAGAGCAGAGCTGCTGCTCTATCCGGGACCAGGAGCCCGAAGTCGCAGCGTCACACGCTTGTTCTCTGCTGTCTGTTTCACATGTATCAGGAAGCTAAAATGAAGAACAGATTCCGTCGCAACAATGCCGTTTGGAAAAAGCAGGGGGGGAAAAAAAAAAACCCTTTGGCCGTGCAAATCTCACTCGCAGATTTTAAACACAACCCAACACGTCTCCTTCAGCCGAACGTGTCTGCAAGTAAAAGATTTATTACTTTCTAACTGATGTTTAATATCCCACATTTTCACCACAACAACCTGTTGCTTATCAATATAATTCCATTTTAAGCCCTCTTGGTTTTGTACCCCTATTTCTCACTTGCTAAACTGACACAAAAATGTATTGCTATTCATATGTTCAGAAGAATGAGTAATATAACAAATTCATTAATTCAGTATGTCTTAAAAACGGATGTATTGTTTTCATTTCTATTTTTGCACTGGTGTTTCTCAGCAAGTTCAACTCAAAGCCCATAGTAGAGAAGTGCATGTTGTCTGTAAACTGACATGCAATTAACATGCTTTAGCTCAATGGCTATAATTGATGAACACAATTGTAACTTTGCCGTAAAATATGGTAAAACGGATCGGCTCAGATATGTCGCTGTCATAGGGAATATTTGGTTTGGAGCAGTTTTGCAAATGTAACATGCAGCTCTAAGTGTGTAGATGGACCCAAGTCCCTTCAGGGAGGCCTGACCTCTGGCTGCCTGTCTCCCTGGCTCCAAAATTTACCATTATTAGAGCCACTAATCAGATGTACCTTCTTGTTCTCGTTTGTGCTGGGATGGATTTAAATTAGTGTGTCCTGTTGAAATGATCCAGTTAGTTAATGTGTTTCGATAAGTACGGTGTTTGAAAATTTAAATTCAGGTTTCTGCACTAACTCCCTCAACTGTGTTTAATCCCAGAGGTCATAGTAGACACAACTTTTGGCACAGTACACCTACTGTCCCTCTGCATGTTGTTGTCTGAGGGCAAAATCAGTGACAGATTTATGTGTAAAAAAACAAGGGGCAGGAGAGTTAAAGTAACAGTCTTTAGCAGCGTTTCTTAATGATACTCACATTTCCTTATTGATAACAACTGAGACACATGTACGGGTGTTTAGCTGTTCCATATGTGAAAGGAATGCAGAATTCACAGTCCAGAGCGCTACCCTGATAAAACGGGGGCACCTGTACAGCCCAAACATCTGGCAAGTTAAAGATTAAAAACCCAAGCCCACGTGTAACTCTAATTAGTTCAGAACAATGGTGTTTTTTTTGGTGTTTCGATACTTCTCTTGGAAACACTTGATGTGCGCTGTTTTTAGCAGGCAATTTTCTGCAAGAAAAATGTGGTTTTGTTGTATGTGTGTGTGTTCGCGGGGCGGGTCCTTGGCTTTCTCTTTTCACATGTGACGTGCTTTCCACGCGTAGTTCTGCACACCGTCAGTGCAATTCTCTTTACAAAGTCGGCTCGGAGTACGACTCTGTCCGTGCTCATGAGAGAGAGAGAGAGGCTGGCTTTCAAGCCGCACAATTAGGCGGAGCCTCTGCAGGAGGGAGGACTAATTAAAAGGACAGCGGGCCTGTTAGCCACGCATGGAGTTACAGTCGAGCAGGCAGCAGAGCCAGGATCCTTAGCCCAGAGCAGGGGATGAACCTGTGACCTCGTATCCCAGTCATGTTTGTGTTACCTAGCAAGCCGCCTGCTTTCGCTTGGGCAGGGGGCTAAACAGTTTTTCATTTCCTCTGCCCCCCCCCCCCCCCCCGCACCACTCCACCACGCCGCAGCTACAGTGTAGCAGACGTTCGGTAGTGCATCTGTTCACAGCAAGAGCTCAGAGGGGCACCTCCACCCGCAGATGCCTGCAGTAAAAACGACTGTGCTGCTATTTTAATCAATTACACTTCTTTAAAAGTTAGTGTGCTGCCAGGAGAGAGAGAGAGAGAGAGGGAGAGAGAGAGGGGGAGATGGGGAGGGGGAGGGGGAGAGGGAGATGGAGGGAGAGGGGGAGAGAGAGGGAGAGGGAGATGGAGATGGAGGGAGAGAGGGAGAGGGAGAGAGAGACAAAGAGGGAGATGGAGGGAGAGAGGCGCTATGTGTGGAAGCAGCAGAGTAGGCATGGGCTAGTGTGTGCACTGGAAGGAAGGGGAGAGACAGAGAGTGAGGGAGGGAGGGATGCAGAGAGAGAGGCAGCAGGAGAGGGAGGGAGGGATGCAGAGAGAGAGGCAGCAGGAGAGGGAGGGAGGGATACAGAGAGAGAGGCAGCAGGAGAGGGAGGTAGGGATGCAGAGAGAGAGAGGCAGCAGGAGAGGGAGGGAGGGATACAGAGAGAGAGAGGCAGCAGGAGAGGGAGGGAGGGATGCAGAGAGAGAGGCAGCAGGAGAGGGAGGGAGGGAGGGATACAGAGAGAGAGAGGCAGCAGGAGAGGGAGGGAGGGATGCACAGAGTGAAAGGGAGAGATGAGGAGAGAGAGGGAAGGAGAATCGGGGAGAGAGCAAGGAGAGGAGGTGAACAGAGGGAGCGCATCGAGGCCTGTTCAAGTGTGCTCGTTCTCATTTCTGCAGCAGGGAGAAAAATGTTGAGGAAGGGGTGGGGTGTGTGGGGGTGTGTGAGGGTGTTTGAGGGTGCAGGGGTGGGAGGGGGTGGGGTGTGTGGGGGTGTGTGAGGGTGCGGGGGGGGGGGGTGTGAGGGTGCAGGGGCGGGGCGAGGGTGTGTGGGGGTGTGTGAGGGTGTTTGAGGGTGCAGGGGTGGGAGGGGGTGAGGTGTGTGGGGGTGTGTGAGGGTGCAGGGGTGGGGGGGGGGGGGTTGTTTTTACAGTCCGGACTCCCTGCTGACATTGCGTGGGCTGCGAGTTGTTTTTTTTAAGTGGTCCATGGCGGAGTTTTAAAAATTGGCGCCAGATTAAGCGATGGTTGCCCGTTGAAAAATAAGAGGGCAGCGTGCATGTGAAGGCTGCTAGCCCTGTGGGCAGGCCCGCGGGGGGCGCTGCTGTTACTGCCCCTCAGGGTATCAGGGGGGGCTTTGACTGCATCTGCGGCGTTTCGCTGTGTTCTGCCCCGAACAGGAAAAGCCTCCATTTCATTCAGGCCTGCATTGCCACGCTGCTCTAACAGGCTGCAGTTCAGAAACCTGCTTTACGGTTCCTATCAGCATTCACAAGGTGTAAAATCACCAGGGCTCCATTCAGTCGGCCTCACTTCACCGAGCCCCAGTTAGCCAGGCCCAAATTCACAAGGTTCAAATTCACCAGATCCCAAATACTTAGCATGGTAAGACCCTGGGAAGACAGTGTAAGGTGCTGTGCAGAGGCTGTCTGTCTGTCTAGTCACTGACCGCAATCACCAGGCCCAAATTCACTAGGCTCCAGACCCCAATTTATGAAGACTCCGATTCATCAGATCCCAAACACACCATCCTGTAATCCTCTGGGCCTAAATGTACAGCTTCCAAAAGGTTTCCAGACCAAAATTTACCTGGCCCAGAATTCATTAGTATCAAATTTGTATTTTGCCCACAGTTATTTCATGATGATTTTGATAAAGGAAAATCTGGCTTACATGTACGCTGCGGCATGTTTTCAAGGATAGATGGCAAATAAATTTCCTAAAGGTACAATATATGATACTGTTTTTTAGGAAGACAGCAAACAGAATATTCACCCAGTATAAGTACTATCAAAACAGCAAGAAGAGCAAAAACGGAGGGTGAAGAAAATGTACATATTCTAAATTTTGATCACAGTTTTTTACCTACCAAAGAGACCTTTGCGAACCATTTGTGCAGTGTAACGTTCAATGTTTCATTATTGGTGCTCAGTTGAGGGAAATTAAAATGTAATTTATATTTAAATCTATGGCATATTCTATAGAAAACGCATTAAGACACAAGCAATGCTGTCGCACCCAGGAGTATCACGGCTTCCAGGTATTTGTAGGTACGTGGTTACTATGGTAACAACAGAAGCTGGGAGTACAGGGGGGGTGTGCGGGGGTTTGGTCTGACCGTATTTCCATCCCTCCAATCCAATCTCTACCTTGTTATTGGTAGTGATGCACAAACGCTGAGGTGTTATTGGATGGGACCTCAAGTGTAAACTAAAGCAAATAAATAAACGGAGGACGTGCACAGTCACCCGCTGGCCGCTGTGCACTGCAGTTTATACAGTGCGTTAGCAAACATAAAACACAGCTTTGAACTGCGGGCGGATCCCTCAGCTAGTGTTCTGATTCAAATTCGCTTCATGGACAGAGCGTGTGCATGCGCAGCGTGCTGATTGGACTCTAGGCCCAAGTGGGTGTGGCTTTGTATAAGGTAGAGCAGTGTTGACGTCAGGTGACATCACCATGAAAATCTGTTTATCCAGGTTTAAACTAGAAGTGAATCTAAAGCAGTTTTTAAAAATAAACCCAATGGACACAGTTTTAGCAAAAAAAAAAAAAGTTTTTAAAAAAGTAGTGTTAAAAAAAGTAAAACAAAAAAGACACATGGTTGCATTTATTTTTACCCCAACTATGTAATTAATGTGGAAAGTGGTAAATGATATTTCTGACTTCTCAGGGTTACTCTGCTGCAGCTGAACACATCAGTTAGGGCCCTTGGACACGCTTTGAGGATTGAAAAAGCTGTCTGAAAACTGAGAAGCCGGTTGTCCAAATACAACCCTTTTTAATTATGGGGGATGTACGCCTATCACTGCGCTGCAATCCTGCACTTGAGACGTCTGCCATTTGGGTCCAGATACTCAAGGCTCAGAATCTCTATGAAAATAAAAATCTATTTTGTCTCTTCTCTCCGACCTTGAAAAAAAAAAAGAAGCCTGAAGCCCTTAAGCACTTTCCCTCTTGAGTTTTACCTTTTGCTTGCCAGTGACATACCTCGAGAGGAGCCCTGTCCAATATAAACACCCGAAAATCCTCTTGTGTTATTGCTTACACAGTACCCCCCCACCCCCACCCCACCCCACCCCCCCGCTTCGGCTCTACTTCCATATTCTGAATCGCCAATCCCAATCTAATTTATGGAATATTTTCAAGGTAACCGTATACGTCGGTGGCGACGATAACATCTCCAGGCCCCCGTGACAGACAGGAACTCGGCAGTGCGCAGTTAATAACATAAACTCCTGAAAAAAAAATGCCCTGCGCTGGCAGAAGAGCAGGGAGAGAGTGAGTAAGAGAGACCTGTGTGCTGGGTAATTGGGACCATGTGAGCTTCCCTGGTGCAGGATTAGAGGAGGAACGGAACTCTCCCAGCCTGGAGATCACTTTCAATTAGATGCGCCCAGGGCGAGCGCGAGGGACCTGGTGAAAGATTGGAGCGAGGAGAGGAGGGGCACGTTTGCGTTTCCACCGCACCGCACCGCACTGCCCTGGCCTGGCCTGGCCTGGCTCGGGTCACGTCTAAGTGGTGCTAATAGACGGCATGAGGGCTCGCTGTCTGGGGCCAAATGGAGCTGATGGCCTGCGAGTGGGAGAAACCAGCGCGTCGGGCCAGAAATGTCATCTAATGTACACAGCGCATAAAGACCCCTGTGTGCTCCGGGGGTTGCTGCTCACAAATGGATACCTGCTCCTGTCACTTCTCCAGGTGCGCTGTAATTGAGGATGGCACATCTGCATTTTCAGCTTTCCGTGCCACTTTTTATCAAACATATTTCTCTGAATAAAAAGCCCTTTGTGGCACTCTGGCTTTTCGGGTTGGCACTTTTTGGAAGGCACCACAGTGCACCTCTGTGGCGTGTATGGGGGCCCAGTCATTCAGAGGAAACGATTCCTGGTCTGAACCAGGAAGTGTCCCGTTTGGAAAAGGTTGACCTTAACATCATCCACTAGGCTGGCGCAGACAGATGATATCTAGTTAATGGCGAGTTCTGGAAGTTTTATGCGCAGAGTTGCAGCTCGGATCTCTATTAAGATGTCTCAGCCCTAACGGAGCGTTTAATGAGACGAACGCAGGGCAATTACGAGCTCGATGTTTGCTGATATGGCCGCGGTTCAAACGGCTCGGCCCTCGCTGTGAAGAAGAGGCCTTTGTGAGCGCCGAAGATATGAGGACGGTCAGAACCAACGCGGGGAAATGTGGAAGACCGCCAGGCTGAGACGTCTGGCTCTGGACCCGGCCCGCACTTCAGAGCGGACTCTTCAAACGGCCGGGCCGTTTCACACTTCGCTGATGGCTGTAAATATGACACATCGGCGCTTGCCAGGGTCGGCAGCGGGGCCCGGGTTTGAAGGGGGGCTGTGCCGGAGAGGCAATCTCGGCTTCCAAATAAACACTAACTAGTCATTCTAATGGGCTTCATAGGTAATTACTGAGGAGAAATGCATGCGTCAGGAAAATGGCCGGCCCGTCCAAAAAAAAGTTTAAGCTGGTTACGATAACAACACTTTTCGCTCAAACACAAAACACTACAGGCAGCAGGAATCACTTAAGCTGTCCATGAGAAGAGGCAGGTCAGGAGGGAAAAAAACCTGGAATATTGCTGTGAAGCTTTTTATACCCCCCAACACACACACACACAAGAATAATCAGTGATGCATGCCCATTAAAAATGGGACAAATTAAATCATGTCTCGCCTGGCAAGGCTCTCACGCCAGCCGATCCACAGTTATAGTCTTTGACAAGGATGATTGATTTGAGTGGAACCCTTCTATGGATGTTGTAAACAGAGGCTCACAAAGAATCGCTTCATTCTGCCCAGACCAATCCTTCGGGCACCTTTGTACACCCCTCTATAGGACCCCTACGGCCTGTGAGTTTTTGTTGGCCAGCGATGCAAAGTCCAGATTGTTTTGACTTTGGTATTTATTTTCATAATCTATGATTTTTTTCCCCTCCTCATCATAAAATGATAGAAATCCTACTGTTTTCTCTTCAGCATCATTGAGGTTAAACGGCGTGATTTATGTGCGTATGCATCTTAATTCCTGTCGTGTTTGCAGATAATGTTTATGAGCGCAATCACCGAAGCGCACATGTGCGCAACTGTGGATTACTTCATGTTCTTAAGGTCGCAAACGTGAACAGATATTCATTTGAACTGCGGGCTTTAATAAATTGTGTATTTGGGACTTCAGATTTAGTTTTTAAGTCTTACATTTCTCTCATAGATGATACAGTTGGCATTAATTGGCACACGCCAAAAGTATGTTTACAGTTTTGTGATATGCTGAACTAAGGCATGTTCCACACACAGAAATGCAGTGAAATCCATCACCTGCTTGATATTTTGACATATTGTGATATATATGAACATGCTACATTTGTCAGTGCAAAATGTAATTGACTGTATGTTAGTTTTTTTTTTTTTCACTCCCAACGTAGTAGAGCCGAAACGAGAACAGTCATGAGTTATAAGTGTAGTGGGTTAAGAGCCATATTCATTACCAGCCCCTATGAGGTAATTATGTGTTTGTGTTTATGGGACATTGACTCCCCATCCCCCCCTGTCCCTCTCTGTACCCCCTCCCCCCCATCCATCTTTCTCTCTATCTTTCTTTCCTCGTCCTTTCCTGCTCTCTCTCCCTAACTGTTTTACTCCGTCGTTCTCTCTCTCTGCTCACTCTCCCTTGGTTTCTCTTTTCTCTCTTCTCTCTCCCACTCTCTCTCTCTCTCTCTCTCCCTTTCTCTCCCACTCTCTCTCTCTCCCTCTCTCTCCCTCTCTCTCTCTCTCTCTCTCAGAATTCTGTTCTTCGCACCAGCCGTCTCCCTCTGGGAAGAGGTGCCTGAGACGCTGGCTAGGCCATACATCTCTGTCAAAATCTCTATGAATAAATTAACCTTTTAAAGATTAGTGCACCCTAATACCGCTGGGTTTTTTAAACAGAACAAACACTGAAAAATGTTTTGTCAAAGCCTCACCAAGTTGGTGTCAGCTGTGCTGGGGAAACTTTAAAGGCACAGACCCCCTTTTTTACTGTGAGCGTGTCTGTTTGTCTGTCTTTCTGGCTGGCTGGATTTGTTTTTTAGTCTCTTTCTATCACAGGAATTGTACACAAAAATACTGAGGAATCGTAAGTGTTTTTCTGTGAAAATACTTAATATTGGACATGTGTTTTATAATATGGTATATGTTTATAGCCTTTTTTAACACATCTTTTAACACATCTTGCATAGTTTTAGTCACACCTGCTTACTAGATAATAATACGAATGTATAATAACTCTATAACAACAAGCGAAGGATTGAGCATAATTTATGATATTCTGTAGTATGATTCAGTCCCCCACATAATTTGTGATCAGAGCATGTATTCATGTTTGCTCTCATATGTTTTATTTTATTTTATTGAATCATAGTGCGTTTAAGATATCAAGGATTTGAATGGCTTTTATGACAGAATCATAAATTATCATGAGCCTACAGTATCAAACAGGCAGATGCCTATTTTTATGATAAAACCTCAGGGATGCTGATTTATAGAACAGATACACAATTTTTAGACCCACTGATTTTTTTATACTTTGGACACTAGAAGATGCAAGTAAATATCCTTGGCATGTCAGCAAAATAGCTGTGATTCATTGGCAGACAAAGACAATTTTTGTTTGTTCCTGCAAGACGAGGAATTGAATTTTATAGACAATTTAAACCTTTCAGTCGTACCAGTTTAAATATGTTTCCTACAATATAATTCAACATAGCACTGGGAAATTGTCCAGTTTTTACAATGAAGGTAATTCTTGTGGTTCCCTTGTAAAACTCCTCCAGAGACAGAGAGATATTCCCCAAAGCAGGGAGAGCTTGGATTTGCCTGGCCCGTCCCCATGACTGGGGTCACAGGGACTTGGAGCTGCACCTGGAGTTGCTCCAAGCACCCTAAGGCTCCTGGAAAAGAACACTAAACGAAGGCAGGGATTATGGCTTTCTCAGTGAAAACATCTTTTCCCTTTTCCTTTAAACACAGTTCTGCATGTTGACGCGATAAAAAGTGATTATCGAGCAGTCACCGACTCCTTCACTTAACTGCACAGATACTGTCAGGGCCATCGTTTTGTGAATTTGTGAGCCTATCTCTTTGCGGAATTTTTTTTTTTGTACCTTGAGCGATTTTTGCTTTGTATTTTAAACTACAGTGGTCTCTTGTTTTGCGATTGAACTAAGAATATCCACCTTGTTTTTTTTTTTTTTTTTAAACAAATCAGTGTAATTATAAAGAGCAGGTTTTAGGTTAAAATTCCTCCTTGAAAAATAAACTCTTCATGTAGACTGAAGGAATATGACATGTATTGGCTATGTCACTGGTATTAGGTTTCGCTCAGAGGGCAGGCAGAGTCGTCTCCTGGACTTCCTGACTCTTAACATGTGCCAGCTCATGTACTGCAGGTCCCCCCCACCACCCCCCACACGCCCCCCCCCCCCCCTCCCAAAAAAAAAAAAAAAAATTTGGGAGGTTGAAGAAAACGTGGCGGTTCCTAGCCCAGTGGTCTTGAGGCTTCAATGTTTGACCTCATTGCTCAATCTTCGTTTTCCCTTGACATGTTGTAAGTAAACAGTCCCTGGCTAATTTATGTTTGCAAAGACATGTCTGGCAAGTGGAGCTTCAAATGCAGTTAGACTGAGACACCGTCCTGTGCAGTGAGTTTGGTGGTTAATTTGATTCCAGGGCGGGAAGGAATATCTTTCAGCACAGCGCACTTTACTGTGCAGCCCACCAGTTTAAGAGCGCCTACGACGAGAGGGAGTTTGAGATTTTGTGCCGTGATGCGCCATGCCCGATTAGCTTTGTTTCTGCTGTTCTGACGTTTTGACCACTCTGTTAACTTTTTCCCCCTGAACGCTTTAGACAGCAGAGATGATCGCACTGACTGGAAAAAGGTTCAAATATTTGTCCCGGCACTGGATCCGAACGGCTTACATTTTGTATTCCAAAAAAATAGTATGAATGCAAAAAGTGAAATGAAAGTCATTAACCTGTCAAAGTTCACCAGCAAAATAGGCGCTTTCCCTCTCCTCCTCCGCTGGTGCCTGCTAGTATAATCATCCCTCTGGCTGATTAAGGTTGACTTCCATAGGGAAACACTCTCAGCGTGGTGGCCCAGGAGAGCAGTCAGTCGAGGCCCACAGCATGGCTGTGTCACTGAAAGGCAAGCCGAGAGAGGAGACATTTTTCTCTCCTGCCAGTAGGTGGCGCCATAGCCCATTGCATCTCCCCTCACTCCCTGTCTCCCCCTCTCTTGTGTGGCTGTCTGTCTGGTGCACTCCCCAGCAGCAGCAGCCCACATATGGAAATGCTTGATTTGATATAGTGTCGTTTTACATTGCAGAAATGAGCGTATGTATCTTTTTTTTGCGGCAGATTTTTTTTTTCAAACCCACAGAGTGAGAAATGTGATCTGGGGGTTACTACTAGTGTTTAAAATAAAAAACAGACTTCTTATTAAACCATTATCTACCAATACAAGGGGGCTGGGAATGAGGGCACAGCCATATATTCTGTGACCATAACGGATCGTCCACCCACATCTACAATGGGGTGCACCCGCTACTGAATTTCATTAAAACAGGCAGGAAGTGGTTCCTGTCTTATATTCTGTTGACAAAAAGCAGGGTTGGAAACGCTGTTATCCTGGACCAGCCTGTCCCTGCAGTCTGCAAACTCATCACAGTAACACTGCCACAGTATAACCCCGCCACCTCTGCGGTCTGGAGCAGGGGCACTCGAAAGGGGGTTTTTGGTGGCTCTGTCCGAGTCGGGGAGACAGGAGGGGCGGCGAGATTGGGCCCAGGCTGGGTGACTCTCTCAGGGCATGTAACACAACGCCCCAGATCACCCTAGCTCGAAATGTGTCACGTACGTGGGGCCCGGGATGGTGATTCATCAGAGCGCTCACACTGGATCTCACTGGCCGGATGGTGGGAAGACAGTCAGCTGCATTGCTTATATGTGTTGTAGGCGCCATTATTCAGGGCCGCTTCCGAAGCCTGTATCTTTATATAACGTCCATTTATACAGCTGGGGGTTAACTGAAGCATTTGAGGTTAAGCACTGCGCTGGAGGGTACAATGGGAGTGCCTCACTAGAGATTTGAACCCGCAACCCGCTGGTTGTCAAAGCCAAGTTACTCCCTGTCCAGCACCCCACATGGCGCCCCCGCTTTCCACGAAAAAATTTTATAAGATGTTACATAACCTGCTTTTGAATGGAAATGATAAGCACATACGTGAGAAAAATCAGCAATAAAAGACTGTCGTCATTTAAAGTGAACATGTTTGCAGCTCTTACACGGCAGTCCAGAATGATGCAAAAGGTTTCCACTGTTGATGGCTGGGATGGTAACGGGGAACAGGATCACAGCTAGTTCATGTTGAGTTAAAAACTATGTACCGTCAGAGTGCACATCCAACGTGTGCCCTCAGCTAAGAGACATTCCCACTCTGTGACTTCGAAATATATATCATTCACAGTATGCGGAGAGGACTTGCACACAGCAGTGTAAGTGTCTGAGCACTGGCAATTCATTTTGACTGTTAAGTAAAAGAATGAGGTTTAAAATGGTTATTTTACCTACAGTAGAACACCGTTCCTGCATCCAGCACGATTCTGTTCCTAGCAAGGAACATGGGGTAAATGCATCTATATTAAGATCAGAAAGTGACCAGGAAATTTTAGAGAACAGGAAATATACCTATACAAATATTTTTATTTGTTTAAAATATTTAAGCAAGTCAGTCCTCATTCATTCTATTGGATGACACAGCCATGTTGGAATCGCCAGCATGGAATATTGTAAAAAGAGATGATGTTTATATTTGTAAAACTGTGGTGTTCAAAAGTGCATGTCAAGTATTACATTCAGTTTTGGAGGAGAAAGGACACAAAAAGGTCAGTAGAATTTCACAAAAATAATTTTCGAGCATTTTTGCGAAGTAGACTAAGGAAACATTTACTCAAAGTTAGACTCCATTTCTTATTTTATGCAGAAAAAGAAACAAATTCTAGTGCCTAATGCTTCAAAATGAAGAACAATTTTGCTGTTGTGTTAGTGAAGAAGTTGGAGGATGTTGTTGATTTTGGCTTGCACTGAACGAGACATTAACCTATAGAAAAGATGAAGTAGGACATTTCTGCCTGGAGATGAAAATTTTGAAGCCAGAAAATTTTGACTCATGAAATGGGGAAAAAATTCTGATGGTTCGATCACAGTCTTGTATGTTTTGAATGAAAGTAATGTCCCCGTTAGCTGAGAAAGCTCGCTCCTGTCTTCCTCGATACACCCATGGCCTCCACTAAGACGCCACCCACATATGTGTTCTGTGTCGTATTTTACCTCCAACGTTTCCCCAGTGGCTGAGCATGACGGAGAGGCCGGAGTTATTGGGTTTTGACAGGCTGTGAAAGGGGTGATGTGTATTGCTGTTCTCAGCTGTAAAGGGCTGTAAGCAGAAGAGGTAGTTGGTACTGATCCAGGATCAGGGGCCGGGGGCCCAGCCGGAGCGGAGAGGAGGTCTGCTGTTATGATGTAGGCCATCAAACCCCCAAAATAACAGTGCCAGTTGTGATTTCCTGAAAGGCGCGGGGAATTTTTTTATGGTACAGGCAGGAAGGTGTGCCGCACCGTTCAAGTGATGGATACAGTACTGCCGAAAAACAGCCGGGCCTGATCCGGCCCACAGCTGGTGACCTGTGTGTGTGTGGAAATCGGGCCAAGTGGTCAGCAGGTCTGGCGCAGAGCTACCGCATGCTGCCTCCAGAGGCCGGCGCCGGGCCGAATGAAACCAAACAAAAACAGCATCAATTCAAGAAAATAAAGTGGCCGACGGAACCCCCGGCGCCTCCCTGGAATGAGACAAAGCTTTCTGTTTTCTTTAGTTATGTGGAGGGTTGTTTTTTTTCTTTCTTTCTTGAAGCAAAGCATTCATGTTTCATGATGATCAGATCCTCATTGTTCAGAGGCCTCGCACTGTTGCTCATGGATTATTTTATTTGATGATTTTGATTGCATTATTGGACGCATAGCATGCATTGCCTTTGGTGTTTGATGCAAAATAAGATTTGCAATTGAAAAAGGAAAGTGCAAATGTGACATGGCAGACTGATAATGCAGTTTTGCAAATGTCCTGTAGGAAAAGTTTGTATTTTTGGTTTGCTCGTGGGCACGCTTAAAGCTCATGTGCTCTGAGAGGGGTCTCAGCGTGATGGTTTTCAGGGAAAGGGAACAGGACATCTACCTGTTGTTCTATAAAGAGCGACCAAAATTCCTTTAGCCGAACAAATGGGCCTGTCTGCACAGACCAAAGCACTCTCCCACTTTTACAGTGATGCAGCCCGAAGGACTCAAACACTGCAGAGGAGCTACAAATGTTCAAAGCTTCCTTCGCCTCGGACTGGGCGCCGGTTCCCCTAATCTCTCGCTCGTTGAGACCTCAAACGGCTGTCACCTTCCCTGTCACGCTCTGCTGCCCGCAGCCGATTGGCTGGAGGCAGATTTATTTCTGCCTGTCACAGCCAATAGCGTGCCGGCGTGGCTCACGCCACTGTTTAGTTACAGTGACAAACATGCTGATTAGAGAGGCCCCATGATGGATGGCTTCTTGCTGAAGAGTAACAGAGTTTTTATCGGGTCATAATGGGAATGACACTGCACAGCCTCTCACAGCCTCAATTGAGAGTCCTGCCTTCATAGGTCATACTTAAAAGGTCAGGAGTTAACAGGCAAATCTTTTCTCCCTTACACTTTGCTGAAATACAATGACCTGTTTTGAGTCATATTTGTAGATACTCCATCATCATTGCACTCAATGGCACTCATATTCTCCAGCGCCGGCCCCCTCTCTCTGACTGGCTCCCATCACAGATCGGGAACGCAGAGCCGGAGAACCGTAAACGGAATGCAGCCAGTGCTGCCCTGTTATTTCAAGATATAAGCGATACATTAGGAGAGGGAGCAGTCAATTCCCGCTTCTGGAAGAGGGAAAATGCAGCCTGTGGTGTGTGTGTGTGTGTGTGTGTGTGTGTGTGTGTGTGTGTGTGTGTGTGTGTGTGTGTGTGTGTGTGTGGGGGGGGGGGGGGGGGTTGTTCTGTTCTCACTGGCAGCTCAAGCGTGGAAAAGCTATCTGCAAACGTGCTGTTCTGCGCGCCTGGGCCAAAGCTGTGGAGCTCTACCTTAGAGCGCAGATGTCAGGAAAGCCTGTAGAACATGGAAGCTCTTTCTTTTCCATTCTGGAGCCGCCTATGATGAGTTTGATCTCATATATTATATTATATTATCTGCAGCATGCCTTATGCGGTGTCTTCGTTGGTATATGTGATGAAATTGGACCGTTAAATTTTAAACATTTTTGCTGAGTGTGACTGAATGTCAGGGCGACTCAGAAAGGGAGCACAACTCTCAGATGAAAGCGTATCTTTGAACCGAAGGAGCAGATGTTAAATGATATGCGCAGCTTTTAATTTTTTGGCTGTAAAATTCCCATTTATAGCCACACACTGGCTTTAAGAGGCTCGGGCGGAGCTGTTACCGCGTTCTTATGCTGTGCATCCAGAGAGTCTGCTTTGCTGGGGGAGGAAGAGGGAGAGAGAGCGACGGATGTTGTTTGTGGCTTAGCATGTCTGTTGTGGAGATGGAGCTCTACCTTTTCATGTAGTATGATACGGTCAGAGCCCTTAGACCTGGCTCTTGTACGGTCTGTCAGCGGTGACCGCTCATACAGATGAGATGTAGGTCTTACTGGCACATACTCGTTGGACTAAATTGTTGCCCTTTACATGACCTTTGGATCTCTCCCATACCAGCAGAACCAGCGGCATGTGCTTGTGGCATGGTGTTTTGGCCTGGTTGAACACTCGTGCCTCAGTGTTCAGGGCCATGACATCACAGCACTCTGACCCCCCCCCTCTCTGCATAGGTTGGGGGGTGGGGGGTTAGAGGAAGGAGCTCATTTGTATTCTTTTGGAAACAGATGCTCGCTTGCATTAATGACTCCTAACTAAAACATTCATAAAGTGTTATTGGATTTTAAATACCAAGGTTAAGAAGTGCAACCTTGGAGGGCCTGAAGGTTACAATCTCCCTCCTTCTCCCGCCTCCCTCTCCGCAACGGGCCCTCTGGTTACATCATGGGGTGCAGCTCCAAATTGGATGCAGAGAGTGAGGAGTTCAGCCCTAGCCCAGGGCGGCGAATATTTTTCCATTTATTTAGGAGTGCAGGAGAAGAGGAAAAAGCGTGGCTTGTGGAGAAAGGGGAGGGACCCATTACAGGTTAAGTAATGAGTAATCAACAGTGGCTCCTTCTGTGCGCCCCTCCACTCAATCTCATGGTTAAGTGAGCCAGGCAGGACGGGGCCGGCTTAGGTGGGTTTTGAGCGGGCCGGGACCCTTTGAACCCCTGAGCGGGTTGGTGTATGGAGGACGAGCGGCGAGAGGAACATGCTCCTCCTTTGTTGTTTCGTGTTAAGAGACTTGTTGTAAAGGCTGGGTTCTTCTGAGTGCCTTTGTTGGGTAAATCTATTACCCCCAGGTTATTAATATGAAACAGGACTCTCGGCCCCCCTGGCTTGACACACACACACACACCCGACCCCACCCCTCTTTCCTCACTTCTTTCTCTCTCCTCCCTCGGCCTCTCCTCTCTCTCTCTCCTCTTCCTCCTCCTCTCCCTCCCTCTTTGTCCTCTCTCTCTCTCCCTCTCTCTCCCTCGCTGTCTGGTTCACGCACGCTCCCTGCATATCGGGTCCTCAGCCTCCTTCCCTCTGAATTCACGCTGTTCTTGCTCCCCCTCCACCAGCTTCGTTTAATTATCAAAACATTTGATGCAGAAAATTGACATTGGCTTTTTTTAGTTCTGTTTCTGTCTCCTCCCTCCCTCTCTCCAGTCAGTCCCCACCCCCAAAGCCGGAGCTCGACTCCACCATGCACCCGTTGCAGGTCTGATCCTTGTTTTAGCCTCACCAACAAATCCGGTGCGCTGGCATTGAGAGAGCGTGATGTTGGATAAACACGTTGTGATGCTGCTCCTGTCTTCTCTCTGGAGCCAGAAGACTGTGCACGTCATCGTTTTTTCACCCAGAGCATATGTTTGTTTCATGGCTTCCTTTAAACCAACCTTGATCGTGGCGTTCAGACGATGTGTGGTTTGTCATATAAACAATCGCCGCATTAGAGCGACAGTTTCGAAGAAGAGGAGATCTGTCGAGTAATACAAAGCTGTTCTGTCAGTGAATACAAATCAAGCAGACCGGCGGATTAGAAGGCGAGCAGTATTAGGCACCTCATTTCTCTGGTTCCCAGAAGCGGGGTGTGTGTGTATGTGTGTGTATGTGTGTGTATGTGTGTGTATGTGTGTGTATGTGTGTGTGTGTGTGTGTGTGTGTGTGTAGGGGTGTCAGGGTCCCGGAAATCCCAGGATCAGATGGCAGTGGCCGAGGCGCTGTGTTAACTCCTGACCGCGTTCAGGGAAAGCCTTGGGGACAAGCACAACATATATTACATTTCTCATTCTGCATTCATACACGGACCCACTCAGGTAGCCCTTATGGTTCCAATCACTGGACCATTCTTTGTGTGAACGCTGCAGCCTCAAATGAATGTCATTCAGAGAAAGAAGCAATTAGATTAAATTATGTGATGATAAGCACAATGATAATGCTCAGACCCCTCCTCTCTATCCTATTATTATTATTGTTAGTAGCAGTGTGACTATTATTATTATTAATGATAATCATCATCACAATCATCATCGTCATCATCATCATCACAATCATAATCATAATAACATCACATTTTGACTGGTAACCTGTCAATTAGTTGCTATGTCCTACCCATAAGTAGCCACATGGGTTGGACCTTAAAGCATTGCAACTGTAATCTGCAGAAAAAGAAAGTGCTAAGCCACCATGAAATAGAGGTTGGATTTTGGTTCTGGGCCCAGTTTGTTTTGTCACCGAGCCAAACCATCTGTATGGACCAGAGGGAACTGCAGACATTTACAGTGCAGACATAGTACTTGAATTCATCTTAAGCTGATGTTGTGAAGGTGGAACTTAATAGTTTCAGTTGCAAGTTCAGGACCCGCAGTTTCGACACGTTAAAACAACAGAGCGGCTTTTGTTCAGTTAGCGGCCGATCTGTTCTAATTCCTGATTGCTGCTGTGATCTTTTTAAACATCGACTCCATATTCTGTCATTCAAGAGAACTCAAATGAACACGTGCATGTATATACACACACTGTTTATAGCAAAGCAGAAAGGGTTAGCATGCTTGCATTTGTGCACGGATAGTGAATTTGCTGCAGAGCCAGCATTTGAGCAGACAGAGGCCAGAAGGAGACGGTTAACCAGGCCACCCTTGCCATAAACGCAGTAAATAAAACACATCTCAATAGCAGGCCTGCGCTCTGTCATTCTTTACGCCCG
>NC_050589.1:4164204-4251704 GCF_013368585.1 Megalops cyprinoides | reverse complement strand
GTTTCTACCTAAAACAGATGAACCTTTTATGGAAATGTGGAAATGATTAGTTTAAGGGTCGTCTTTTAGAGTAATTCCCAAATGAAACTAGCAGGCCCTGTATTTATGAAGCCCGTTGCAAAGGGTCTTAATGAGGCAATTAAGCAAAGGGTCGACTGACTTTGATCTAAATGTGGTGATTTTTACAAAAACATCTCATAGTGATAGATACTCATAACTCAGAGGCCTTAATTGTGCTTAATTTGTTTGGAATAGGAATGTGCTTTCAATTAGAGTGTGGATTCGGCCCTCATGTTTAAAGGAGGCTGTCAGGGAAAATTAAGAACCAGTTTGCTTTGGAAGTTACTGTTTTTTATCACAAGGAGAGGGAGAGCCCCAAACAGAAGGCAGAGGATAATTAGGCTCCAAACAGAGGCCTAAGAGGAACAAAAAAAGAAAAAAAAAAAAAAAAGTGATCCGATGTAGAACGATCGAGGCTGTCCAGGCAAAGTGAGATTGTATGTATGTGCAGCCAGAACCTCAGAACCACCTTCTCCCAAGCAAATCTTTCTTACTTTTTATTTTCACTCACTGTTCTCACTGGCCTGGACCATGTGTCTGTGCCGTGGTATTGAATTGTGCAGGAGTCCCCACACAGAGTGCATGGCTGCAAACATCCTTAGTGACAGTCTGGAGGAACACAGGAGTTCTCCAGGGGGATTTTGGGTGAATCCTGTTTCAGACGTACCGGGGGGGGGGGGGGGCACGGTCTTTGTTCGGCGGCCTACTCCTTGAGAAGTTCCATGACACGCTCAGGAGGGAAATTCTAATTAAGAGGCGCAGATGTACTCAACATCTGGGCTTCAACAGCAGCTTCCTGCTTTTTGCGAAATCCGAAGAAGAAAAAAAAAGTGAAACTTTAGTGCTAGCAATCTGTGATGTTCATCCTGAAATCTGGTCCTACTTTATGCGTTTCTACAAAGCACAGGATCTTGCATACCTTTTATGACCATAGCAAGAACATATTAACTTTAGAAAGTAGTAGTGTGCATTATGCCTCTGAAGAATCAATGAGCTATGTGTAAGTGGTCTCTGTGTGTGTGTGTGTGTGTGTGTGTCTGTGTGTGTGTCTGTGTGTGTGTGTGAATGTGTCTGTGTTTGTATGAGAGTGTGTGTGTTTGTGTGTGTGTATGAAGGTGTATGTGTATTTGTGTATATTAATGTGTTTGTATGTGATTATGGGTGTGGGTGTGATTGTGTGCGTGTGCGTGCGTGCGTGTGTGTGCGTGTGCGTGCGCGTGCGTGCGTGTGTGTGTGTGCGTGCGTGTGCGTGCGTGCGTGTGTGCGTGTGTGTGTGCGCGTGTGTGTGTGCATGTGTGCGTGTGTGTGTGTGTGTCTGTGCGTGTGTGTGTGTGCGCGTGTGCGTGTGTCTACATGTACGTGTGTGTGTGCTGCTGATGCTTGGTCTGTTTCCCTGCTCCTTGTGTGTCTGCATTTTTCTCAGCATGCTCCACATTGATTCTGACACCCTTACATCAGACTGTGTTATTAATCTTCAAACATATATTGGCGACTGTGTGCTATTCAGCACTTTGTCATTACAAAAAATCACATTTTCCCTCCTTGATTATATTTGCTAATAATGCTAGGTAGTGGCCTGCTCCTAAAATTGCCATCTTGGTTTGTAGGATAGGATGAGTTATTACATTTGGAAATAAGGAGTGCTTCTCTTCAGCACAAGGCAGGTGCTGCTCTCAGACACTAACCTCCTATATATGTATGTGTGTTTAAAGAAAGTGTTAGTTTCCGACACTTTGGAGTTAACTACACTGCCCAGCGTATATTGTAAAATACTTCCTAGTGATCCTTATCCAGTGAAGCACACGTGCATGTATTGTACCACCCCAAAGAAGTAACTCTAAATGACCTGACATGAAGTCAAAGGTACCTTTGATGAAAATTTATTTTAAAGTTGAAGATAGCATCCGGAGGCAATCCTGAAGATGTTAAATGCCTGGTGCCCTGCAGAATCTTCCCTCTCCCTGCATTTGACACACCAAGCGTTGGCTGTCCCGTGCTTAGCCAGGATCTCACCCCAGTCTGCAGGCCTGATTGAGGAAACTGCTCATTTATTTTACTCTAAAAGGCAGTAAGTGCTTTCAGATACAGAGAGCACACAGGATAAAGATAGTTGGCTTTCGAACAGCCCAATAACTTTAATTCCAGATCTCTGGAGAACAGCTGGGCTGGCTCTGAACTGAGGGTGATTTTCTCTTCCACCTAGGGTGGTCCTATAAGAACATCAAACTCTGGGCAAGTATTTGGGTACATGTACCAAGAATCTATGTGTTTTAATATAATCTGTCAAAGTCATTGACTTGCCTTGATTTGTCCTTGGTACAATGAAGTAAACAGTTTGCCTAGCGTTAGCTTTCAAGCACTTACTTACTTTCTGGCTATGCCCAAGGTACCCTTGAAATGGTAGAAATATTAATGCACTCTATGCCTAACATACAGAGTGAGCGTCTCCCCCAACAGCAGTACCATGATGTTACCACTAGATGGCGAGAAAGGCACTTTTATGGAAATTATCATAGTGGACCTTGACCAGTTTCCTTTTTTGTTACACAATTTTATTATTTGAAGGTTCAAATAATTAAGAAAAAGAAGAAATGCAACCGCAAACAACAATTGCAACATAAACTAGTGGGCTACATTCAAGTGCCTTTGAGCATGTTGCACAGGGGCTGATGGGAAGTCGAGTCCAGAACTCCTTAAACACACGCTCCTGCTCCAGACATCACCTTCCATTACGCTCTCTGTGACATGTTGGATGGTGCTCTGCTCTTTCTGAGCGCAGCTCTGGTATTCATTGTCAGGCAACAGCCCATTGCGTGCTCCCAGTCAACGCATCCTCTCCCAGATGACAGCTTTGCCAACAAGTCAGCGGACGGGTAGCGGCGTGATTGGAAAGGACAGGGCAGACATTGAGTGCATGACAGGGGGGGGGAAGACACACGCAGGCTCTCCCTGCCTGTCTCTTGAGGTCCTCCACTTTACGGCCCATTAGAAGCGTCTCTCCCCATCCGCCGACTGTCAGTCAGTCACGACTGCCGCTGTCATTACCCATCCCTGTCTGCTGCGTGTCGGGAGTCCCCTCGCTGATGCCCCTCTCTGTCATTCGGGCTCACGCCACTCCAGCCTGTCCCGGGACAGGCCGCCCTCTCAGGGCTTTAAAGTTTAATGCGAGTGCAGAGATATGGGTAATTGATTCAGCTCTTTGGTTGACCTCCCTGTTTTTTCTTCACAGTCACATCTGTGATATCAAGAGAGGATTCCCTCCGTTTACTGGTAGATCCAGATGGGTAGTGTTAGCATTTAGGCTTTGCTTTGCCTTGGTCAGGAAGGTTAAAAATATCACCAGTACACAAAAATAATCTCATTAAACACTGTTTCTTTCACAGGCCAACCTGTAAAGGAAGATTTGACAGTGCTGTCACTTTTGATTTTGAAAGACATGACATGCTGTTTAGTCATGTCAAAGCATACCTCTTCACATTAGTAATAATTTGCACTGCCTTTATCTGAAGGACTATCCACTGTGATTCCATGGTTAGTGTGTTTTGATGTGTATACCAAGTGGGAGAAGATGCCAAGATAAATGTACATAAATACATGTTTTTATATACATTTTTATTTATTTCACTGACCTCAAAAATGAGATTATGGCATGAGAAACAGTACTAAAAGTAAAGGTAACACATTTATGTAATACAGTCATGAGAAGAGGGTAGAAAAGAAATAAGGCTAGTGCTGTCACATGGAGATGCAAGTATCTGATTGTTGAAATGTTACTAATTGATTGATTAAATATTAATTTGCATTTCTGTAACTCCTTTGTAACTGCTTTTGTATTAAGATCATGTGTAGGTGGGATTGATGAAACTTTAATAATAATAAATGTAATTTATAATTATAATAATTAATTTATAGCAAGTAAAAATGGGTTTCTTACTTAGAGTGCAGGGTACTTATTCATCTGTCATCATTTCTTGACACATATCGTTGAACTATATAATTATTCCAGATATTAGTTTAACTACATTTATTTTTACAAGCTTGTCTGAGATTTTATTTTATAATGCTTTTTTCTTCCTGTGTTTCAAATAGACTTCACTTCTCACCGGATGAATTTCATTGACAATGGAAAGAAACAACAATAATGATGCAAGTTGATAGTCAAACTAAGGGAAACCCACTTTTGAGGGCAGCAAGGAATTGTGGGTAAAACCCCTTCTTAATCCAAGAAGTCTAGAGGCTCAATCCAGGTTATTAGTGACACAAAAGAGACTTTGTGGCACTTTGTTAAGACCTTTGGTAAAAAAAAATTGTAATTACGAAAAACGGAGAGGGGTTCAATATGCTGAATCATACATCGCATTAAGGGATTCACATATTAATATTCCACCTTGGAACCTAAGAAGTGAATGTCAAATAAGCTGCTTCTCTTTTTTTGTTCTTGGAAAATCTTGCCAAAGACTTAATTAGGTCAAATAATAGCCAAGCATGTGTAGACTTAATCTCTCCACTGATGCAGTGCTTTAATGGTTTCCTTGTCATTCTCTGGGCTTTAAGAAAACACGTCTCTTTTCAAGTTTAGAAAAAGTACTTTCAGAGCATGCTTGCTGTGTTGACCACTGTGCTTGTTATAGACATTTCTTTCATCCTCTTTAGAGTGTGCTGAAGGGAATTATGATGTATCCACTCTGTTTCTGGCATTAAATCTCTCTTATGGTCCCAAATGAGAGAACAAATTACTCACTTCCTTTATTCATATAAACCGCAGCATGCATTATTTTCCAAATGGCATGCGAGACTAGTTGTTGTTTGTGAAATTGCTTAAAGATTTTAAAGATATTCAAGAACATTTGACCCCGTTTTTTTTCCTTCTGTAAACTGTGCAAGCTGAAAACAGCTGTTTGAATTTTCAAGTGCTGAATAAGATCATTGGTTGTGAAATATGTTCTTCTGAGCTAAGTTTTCTTTGAGTGTAAAACCATGCTCTGTTACATATGTGTGATAGTTTACTTTGCAAATGTAATTGTGCAGTTTTGATTGACAAATCAGTTTTTAATATAGGAAAAAAAGGTTTATATCCCTGTAGGGCCATTCCATGCCAAATTTACCATTCCTGGGTCCCTATAGGGTCATTCCATCCCAAATGTACTAGTCTTGTTGCCCGTCCCTCTCGTATTGTGCTAGAAAAATTCACCGAGGGGTTTGAGGGCCTGCCGAGTCCAGAAATGATGGTCATTTATTATTATTTTTTTAAATTTCCCCTCAAGCTGTGACCTGGCAAAGGTCATTCAAAACTGAAAAAAGTTACCTTGCCTAGGAAAAATCACTCTGGGCTCTTTTTAAACACTGCCATCACGTCTAACGCCTAAGGTGAGTTTTTTCTAGCAAAATCCGAGACCCAGAGCATATGAGACGAGTACACTCGGCGTGGAGCGGCCCAGTGTTCGTCATCCGTGACTCACAGAATCCATTCATTCTACAAAATCTTTACATTGATGTGACCCCTCTGTGCCTTCCTCCAACAGCACTGTGGGTAAAAATAAAATGACATTAAACAATGAACTTCAGTCATTACAGTATGGCATGGAAAACTACTCAACACTAGACAACACAATTTGAAATATTTTATATCATTATGCAAAAATGTTTTTTTTGTGTGTGTGTGTGTGTGTGTGTGTGTGTGTGTGTTGCTTATACAGTGTACAAAGGGCACATGCAAAGATGAACAGCCAAAGTGGAATGAATGTGTGGAGAGAAAAGAAAGCAAAAAGGGAAGAAAGAACAAGAAAGGATAAAGAAATCGTTGTACGCCCGCAGCGTAACCTGTCACTCTGCCCTACTGACAGCAAAGGTGAGAAAGAGTGATCAAGAAAACAGCTCAAGTGAGAGAGGGACAGAATTTATCCCAGATGTAAATCAATAAGTGTAACAAGAGGGAAACGGCAGGCAATGTATTTTCATTCTAGTGGGACAGTTTGGCCCAACTGAGCATGACCTGCTCTAAGGAGAGCCACGCTCCTCAACATCCAAACAATATGAATATTGAACGAGGTCGCCAAGTAATTCTCTCTCCCAGAATGCCGAGGGTGAGGGGGCTGGATTTGACATTCGCAGACAATAAATGGCCCCTGACATCTCTTATAGGTGAAAGTCGTTTTAGAAATTTTTAATGGACCAGTATAAATCTTTTAAATTATAAATCAATAAATAGTTAATACAATAATAGGAATCTTTATAAATATTTAAGTGGGCGGGCACACGGAGTGGTGTGCGAGCGTTCGATGAAGGGGTGGGCCGGAGGTTGTATCAAACCCCCCGCTAAACTACAGCCCCTGAGCAATTCTCCATCCCTGTTCAGGTTGTCCACGCAGTGACGGGGCTGGTATAACTGATAACGCTCTCACCTGTCACCCGGCCTGGCCGGCCGACCCGAATGCCTGCCCTGCGCTTCACTGAGTTCCAGCGCCCAAACTGTACTCTAGGGGTGTGGGGAATAGGAGAAGGTTTTGGAGTAAGAAGTGCACTTAGTCTAAAGTAACATGTAATGTACAATCTTTGCATCTGTCTGTACTGAATAAGTTAAGAAATAAGGAAACAAACTATATTGAGACCAACTGGGACAAGATGTCTTCTGCCATGCAGCATTTGATTTTTCTTTACTGTTCATAAATGATATGGGTACATTCATACTGAATACAAAAAGAAATATGTTTTTTAATCCATAAGACAGCAGATAGATATATATAGTGATAATAGTCCAGCAGGAGACCAATGTGAACCTAGCTGTCTGTAGCATGCCAGATTAATTGATCTTTGCATTTTGGGCAAGGTAGTACAGATTCCCTGGAGAGACTGATTTCAGCGCCCATTGCTGTTTACATCATGAAAATAATCCTCCGCTCTGGTTACTCGATCCTAGTTTGTGTTTGTTGATGTTCTGTGTGCGCGCTTGTGTGTGTGTGTCAGTGTGTGTGTGAGTGTCTGAATATGCATACATATGTACATATGTGTTTGTCACTTTCCTTGTTTTCTATTATTTATAACAATGCCTTTATTCATCAGAATGAATATGATATATGAAATGATGAAATGTTGACTTAGTTTTTTGATAAAAATTACTTACATGATCCGCGGATAGAGGGCACTTCTTTCCCCTCACATCATCAGCCCTGGAATCACCATCACGGTGTATTTGTAAACTTGCAGCAGCAGAGTTTGGCTTATTGTATGGCTCTTGTATGTGGAAATAAGACATCAAATGGATTTATTATCAAGGGCTGAACTATGAAATGGCGTTAACATTTGCTGAAAGTGAAAAATATATTGTGGGTTTTAAACATTTCAGATGCGTGTGCAGTGAGGTTTTTTTTTCTTAACGTATAAAATGCTAAACTCCCCCACAGCTTGTTTCTCTGTCCCCTATCTGTTTGATGCCTGTAATGTCTTTTCCATTTGGAATTAATTTAGCAGAACATTACTGCCGTGCGATCAGCAAAGTGAATATCTCTTTCATCAGCCTCACTGGAAATGACACCGAGGGTGACAGTTCAATTTGCCAATAACGGATGGCTGCTATCAGAGCGTGCCGAGTTGTTGATTTTTATTTTGCCTGCCAGAGGTATTGTGAGTTCATAAGGACCTCCAAACCGCAGTCATCTCATCTGCTACTTAGGGGATAAATCCCTGCTCGTTTATTTGCCCCTGTCAGGACCATACTTATCAAGCAAATTATCCCTTATTTCCCTTTACCCCCATAAAAAGAGTTATTGATCTATATCTTCTATTTGGCTGGTCTGGTTGTTGTTGCACAGGATTGATGTCCTCCTCGGGATGATTATTCTTCCCTCGTCACCGTTATTAGATCCATCAGCCGCTAATGATATCTCAATTTCGCCGCTCGCTCTCTCCTTGTTGCTGTCATTCTTTCCTCCGCGTCTCTTTCAAGGAGACACTCTCCCTGCGCCCTGTCAGCCCGGGAGGAGCGGCCGGGCCTCTGCATTAGCCTCCTGTCCCCTCTCCTCCTGACGAGCCGTGGCGCGTAATGAATTTAATGAGAAGTAATTCAGTCCATGGCCTTTTATAGCAGGAGATAGCTGCAGACGTTTTTTTTTTTTTTTCTTCTTCTTCTTTTTACGGAGGTGCGGGCAATTAGGCTAGACATCAGACGGCGTTGTCACATCCCCTTTCAAGACATCCTCCAAAAATGCCCGCAGTTATCTGACCAGGAACAGAGAGGACGACGAATCAAGTGTCCGATCGCAATGAATATGAAATGAACTTGGATGGTGTTTTTTTTTTTTTTTTCCCACTTTTCGTTAGAGTAAGCAAATATATTTTAAGCAGCGATAGTGTATTCTTTGTCATTGGACAAAGACAGCCTGAGCCTATAACAAAGTAGCAGGTCTTAATGGTAAAATTTTGCTCATCCAAAGAGCGTATTTCTTTCTCTCATATACTGACCTCTGCTGCATGGCCATTGGACAGTGGCGGAGGCACTGTTTGAAGCACTGCATGTGGGCCTTATTGTGTGCTTTAGCGTCCATACAAGCCTGGGCAAATGCTGATTAGCCTTAGCCCTGTTATGAGAAAGAAGAGCTGCACTGCAGCCCGCAGGAGCGGCCCCTTTGTATGTGTTTTTATTATGTGCGAGGGGCATCAAAGCTGGAGGACCAAGCTCACCTGCTCCCTCGGGTTCGATTGGGTTTCCATGACTTTTATAGGCTCCCTGACCTCCGAGGGGTCTGCACTCTCTCTGTCATGTTACTCACTCTTTATCTAATTTTGGTAATTTTATATTCTGCCAGAAAGAAAACAAAAAAAAGGAAAAAAGAAACGGGTTTCAAAGGGCTATCTGTCCAGTGGTTAGAGGCCTATCGAATTACAGGAGAGAGTTTCTGAACTTGAAATGTACCGAGAGGGGAACTCTGCCCCAGGGAGGAGAGGTGGGATCACATCCTTGGTAAACGGGTGTTTACTTGACTTTTTTTTTTTTTTTTTTTGCTGCAAATTTATCACCTGTTTTCTCACGCCCTGCATCTTCCTTTTGAGCGTAAAGTTAAAAGGGAAGTCCTGCGTAACTCCATTGTGTGGTTACATCTCCATTTACCTTCTCGTATCCTGGATTTTTTTATTTTTTTATTTTGTGAGTTGTTTAAGTGAGATTTTTTTTTAATTTGGATGGAATATTCCAGGTGCTTCTGCATGAAACCCGCCGTTTTCACTGGAGAGGTTGGAGGGGGGGGGGGGGGGGGGGGAGAGAGATGTGACAGGCAGAGTAGCTGGCCTGCGGCAAGACGCATGTCACAGGCCGGCTCCTTCCTTATCCCCAAAGCCCAGCATCTTCACAGCTGCCCTCTCCTAGTGGCTGGGATGTCATTACCTTTTGCTCAAGTCAGTGAGAAAGTGAGAAAGGGGGGGAAAAAAACCAGTGTGAAATTGCTCCGGCGCACTAATGCCTGATAATGAAAGCTGTCACAACAGCAAACAAGGTGCTCCATTCAGCTGAAGGCGAGCGCAGTGTCTCACCCACCCTAAACGCGTATTATTCTCACAGGATGATCCTGTCACCGAGAAGTCCCCACTAACCAGAAATACACCACCGAATGTGACATGTGTATTCATGATGCCACTGCTGGGCTGTAAATCTTGCAGCAGCTTTCCGCTGGTGCGTCGCCGGGTTCCTCGATATTATTCAGCGTAAATCATATCCAGGGCCGCTCCGGAGTGACATGTTATACATCACCGACATCTCGGGGAGAAAGCCTTGGTGAAGTATACTTAACACTCTGCCCAGGATTGGAGTAAACTAACACAGCACTTAGTACTAATTGGGTCAAACTGCAGTATGGTAAGAGATGGAGTTTTTTTGCCACAGTGGAGTATGTAATACTAAGCCATCAGCTCTAAAGGGTTGATTGATCAAACCCTGTACAGGAAAGACTTTCAAAAATTACAATCTGAAGTCAAACCGGGAGTGCGTGTGACATGAAGTTTGCCACCACCGCAAACCTGGCGGTTTGCCTACCCCACCTGACTATGGCGAAACATCAGATGGACCCTTTGGCGCTTATTCTAACCTGAGCAAAGCACAAACACATAATCAGCATCCGTTCAACATCACTAATATGATCAATTCGTCTTGAAAGGCTTCTCTGGGCTAGAACGGAAGGACAGGGGAACAGACTGTGAACATGTGGCTTCAGTTCTGCTCTGCCTGTGACCACAGGCTGAACCCTCCAACCTACGCTGAATAACAGAATAACAACAGGCCACTGGTGTCGTTTTAGAGTGAATACTAAAGCGTCACTCGCATGGTCTGGACCAAGGTGATGAATGACATTCTAGGCAATGTGCTCTGTGTTATAGGTTGAACTATAAGATTTTGATTATGTCACTATTAAATAAAGCACCTTTACCTGTATTTATTTATCTGCTTACTTTTGTAGGGTATATATTTTTCCCGTATGACTTCTTTTTTTGCATTACATTTGACCGGCCTAAAACAGTCGATACATATGCATCTTTATAAGTTAAAAGCTTGTACCTTGCAGGATGTTCTAGCTGCAGCTGAGCAATCCAGTTGTAAGAATAAGAATTCTGATCAAGTGGTCTTGTGTTTTTTTTTGTGGTGCAGTAAGAGAGTTTGTTTTCTACAGGCCTATTCCAATATGTGGCAGGGTAGAATGTGGCTGTTTTATTTATTTCTACAATGTAGCTGAAAAAGAACCTCATTGTGATTATAGTCAAATCTTAGCTGTGCGGTTCATCAAGCTGAGCTGCATGTCTGTGCCTGTGTGTGTGTGTGTGTCTTGTGTGTGTTTGTGTGCGTTATACATGTCTATCATTTCCCGAATTTGTGTAATTTTACACAAACTCGGTTAGACTGCTAAATGCCCACAAGCATTTTTCAGTTCCTCTCTGAGAAGGGTCAGGAGGTATCAAATTTGAATGAAGTGAGCCAGTGCATTACGCGGGGAGGTAATGGAAGACAGAGCCGCTCCGCGCTGAGGCACTTCCCTCATTATCAGCCCAGCGAGGGCAAAACCCATGCTCAGCACCGCTGCTCCGGCAAATCGCACACCAAGCACCCTATTAATGGAGGGAAAAAATGCTGAATTTTCAGCAGATTTTAGACAAACATTCCCCCCACCCCACCCCGCCAGTCTAAACCCCGTCAAGCCTTACAAGCTCATATCTTGATGGATATGACAGACATTTAAATCTTTAAGCAGAGGGGGAGAACGTGTTTCATAAACAAAGTAGTAGTTAATGTTTAAAGAGAAAGTAATGGAAAGACAATGTCCGGAAAACAGAAAAGAGAACCAAAAATGTGTTTTATTACGGGAAAAATAACTGAATTATAGATCAGATGTGCATGTCTTACAGCACCTCTCATAAGCGTGAATATTATAACATGAGAATATGTGGCATATATATTTGTTGGTGATAAAAACGCTACTAGTGTGAGTCTAACAAGAAGGACTGCATTGAGTCAAGTATGTACAAGGGGATAAAAAACAACAGAACGCTGTGTTTTAATGGACTTGGGCTTGTGGTAGATAAGTGGTTCTATAAATAAATGGATTTCTTGACAAAATAAACATGACATATTTGCTTACTACAATCTTTTTTTTTCCCCCAGTCATTTCTATTCTTCATTGTCTTAATGTATTCTTGAATGGTTCACTTTCCTGCTTCATGCTTCCAAGTACCTTAAAGTAGAGACAGGAAATGCACTGCGGTTATTTTTCAGGATTGCTGCTAACCTTTACATTGAAATTCAAACTCACTGTATTCAGTGCACGTATGCCACAAACTCATTTTAGTGCACAATATTTACGGCAAAAGATACTTTCTGAATACTTAGGCTCATATTCCAGGATTGCGTTGTAATTGTAAAATTATAAATTTTGTCTGTTAGAGATACTTTTCTGCAACTGCATATTGACCTTGGTTTGTCAGCTATAGGTGTTCCATTTCATTTGGTCCCGGTTGAGTGTAACCGCTTTTAATGAAGTGGACAAATATTCAGTGCTGTTTGTGTAGAACCTCCAGCACACTAAAACTTTCACCGATTCTGCCTGGAGGACACTACAGAAGTAACTGAACCCTTTAGTGTCTGGGGACTAGAGACCTGAGTGACGACATCACTCAGGAATCTTGGGTTTTAAGGAGCCCAGTTGCACAGAGAGCATGTACATAAACAAGCAGTGCTTTAAAAATCTTTTCTCTACTGTGAGAACTCAAATAAATACTCAAGTGAAGGTTTTTTGCAACCATTTCCGCTGTAAAGAGTATTTTTGTTCACCTCACTAAGAACAGCCGGGACAGAAAAAGATTTTCTCTCAGATGGCTTGAAACTGACTCTGGCCTGTCTGTTCGGAAGGACACAGAGCACACACTAGGGGGCGCCAATCAATAATAAGAGCAGTCCTAGAGGAAGACCCCTAGGAGGAAGAGGAGCGGATGCAATGCAGGATCTGAGGTACTGGTACTGCTGGGGGGGCCAATGAGAATTTTTTTACTTCTTTTTTAGTAATGTCCTTGAGTCAACTTGATTTTCAACACAAATCATTTTCTGCATGTACTTCATTGACGTTAAAAATAAAATGTATTATATATGCCACTTATTTAGAACAAGCAATTTATATGTGAGCTGAATCATTGTGGTACGAAATGCTTCATACACTATTCATCTTTAATTTATAAAAGTAAACCTTATTGGACATTGGTAATTTAGGAAGTAAATTAAAATATTTTCTAATAAGGCCATGATTTGAAAGAGTTTAGTTATTTTTGGCCCATTGGACAGACTTTTCCAATGCGTGATCATGGTTAGAAAGTGACTATGTTTATCTGGAGTGAGATGACTTGTTTCTCAGTGGAGTTCTGTGAATGCCAGCAGAGTGGTGATGAAGTGCATTTCTCTGAGTCCCTGAGCCCAAACCCACCAGCTCTCTCAGCTTTCCAGCCAGACCGCAGTGACAAGCGCACACACACACACACACACACACACACACACACACACACACACACACACACACACACACCCGTGCACGCACACATGTACACACACAAACACACATGAATGCCTGCATGCACACAAATGCACACATGCATGCAAACACACACATACATGCATGTACATGTGCTCGTGCATGCACATTCATAAGCACTCACACACAAATGCAGATGCCCACACGCATTCATATACACACGATACTCACAAGTCCTTGCTGACACGCACAGACACAATAGCAAAATGCTAGCTTATAAAAGAAATTCTACAAATATGAAAAAATGCTCTCCATCCATACCATCCTTATTTTGTTTGTGCTTTTGGTGGGTGAGTGTGAATAACGTGACAGATGAGCGGAGAGGATTAAGCTTTGTTCCTGTACCGCTGGGGGCCATGGGCTTGGAACTGCAGGTCTGTCTCCAGCACTGACCAACAGAGCAGACAGCCTTCTGATAGGTTCCTCTTACGAGCCATTAACTCCAATGTTTCTTTGGAGAGAAGTAAAAAAAAAACACACCAGGCTTTCCAAGACCAAAAACTGAAGGAAAAAAATACATTAAAATTCCAGCCAGTTTTTAAATATTGTTATTATTACATTATGGCCTGCAAGGAAAAGGCTAGTGAAGGGGACCTATTGTAAAATTTCCTCTAGAATAAAAGATGATGAAATGGTCCAAGTGCCACTCAGAATGTTATATTTACTTGTTGAATACCATTGCATTAGGGCTTTGGGTTGCCGCACATATTTTCTGTTAGTCCTTTAAATGTCCTGTGAAGTCTTCCAAGGGGCAGCAGTGAGGAGTACGGGAGGCAGAGATCTCAGCTGCGGGTTCGAATCCTGATTATCAGGCTGCTGTTGCACTCCTGAGTTAAGGTACTTCACCTCATTGTCCCTTGTAAAAGCATAGCTTCCCAAGTAGGTTACAGAACATGAAAGACACTGAATTATCAGCACTGGATGTCTCGGAGTGAAAATCATCGGTAAACAAAACAAAGTGTCATAAAATCTTATAACGCAAAGCGAGCTCCCTGAAGTCAATCACTCATGTTCTGTGTATTCAACACACAGCCAGTTTTCTGCCTGGCCTTACTTACTGTGTTTTTCAGTTCTGTCTGTAGGCAGAACGATTGCAGCAGAGATCACTGTGTCCCTGTAGAGGGATTCTCAGACTGGGAAGCTCCTCTCTGAGAGATTACTGCTTGCCCGTATGGGGATCTGACACCAGGGAAGATCTTGCCTGACAGGTCACTGTGTCCCTGCATGGAGATCTAATCACACCAGATCAGCCTGTCTGTGAGAGATCTCTGTACCCCTGTATGGAGATCTGGAACAGGACTGGTGTTCTCTGTGAGAGATTGCTGCGTATCTCTGTGGGGATCTGATCATAGCCAGAGGTCTTCTCCTGTAACGCGTGAGTGTCTCTGAAGTGAGAGGATGCGGGTTTGGATGGGAGAGACTCCTCTGTCTCCGGAGCAGCATATGTTTGTGATTTGAGAGGGAAGGTGCTCCTCAGGTGGTACTGTCAGCATCTCTCCCTGCCAGGAAGAAAAAAAACACACAAAAAAACACTGAATCCCCTCACAAACCATTGTGCAATCTCCCTATGTCGGGAAATGAAGTCAAGGGTTGAAAATGGCCAGAGATGTATCAGCTCACTTGTAGGGCATGACAAAATCTGATCAGCTCATTACCCGCACGTCTTAAGGACAAGCACATCTTTTTTTCCAGCAGACGTTGCGATTTCCACAGTAATGTTTAACTCCGAAAGGGAATTATTAAAAGGTTGAGGCGTTGTTGTACACGTGTACCGTCGAGCGTTTAGCCTTTTCTTCTCGGCAGAATTCCTGCTCTGAAAGTGCATGCATTTCAAAGAGACTGACCCTCCTTGTCTCATTTTGATCTTCCTTCCCAGCGGCTTTCTCGGTTTTACGTTTAACCGCGGAATGACTTATCAGGTTCAGTGGAGTGGAAAGGGTCTCGTGGAATTCTAAACTAGTGCAAATAATGGGACGGCATCAAAGCCGCCGCCGTCTCCTACCGGTGACAACAAGAGCCCGGCCGCAGCCAGGCGCGTCGCTGGGCAGGGTAGTTTATCTATCACCCATGTGGCTCTCCAGGTCTGGTCAGCTGGGTCACTGCATCTTTGCTTTCTTAGACCGAGAAGGAGAAAAATGCTGCAAGGCTTGGTCAGAGTCCAGGTTCTGACATACCCCACTCCCTCCCCTCCTTAAGTTCATCTGTATTTCCTTTCTGGAAAAGACGGGGCAACTTTGAAAGGCCTTAATTTAATTGCACATCTTGCTCTTGCTGCTTTCCAGCTTGAATGGGCAGAAAGCCAGAAAGACATACAGTAAGTCACTCCCTCTCTCTCTCTCTCTCTCTCTTTCTCTCGCTGTCTCTCTCAAAGAAAATGGCAAGATTTCATTGTATTTCAGCAATATGCTAGTAGTGATATCCAGCAAAAATTTTTTTAACACATTCAAACTGAAGTCAAACTAAAAACAAAATTCCACAGTATGTCTAATACTTTATTAGATGATCTCTAATCAGGTATTTCTCATTATGAGGCCTTTACTCTTTCTCTGGAGCTGAAGGCATATTTCTGGCATACTTCTATGCCATATATGCTGAACGGTACCCTAACATGCATGAAATACTAAACTGTTTCTACATCTTCTGGAAGTTTTGTGACTTTGGCTTCAGAGCTGAAATAGCTGCTTGAAGCCAACGGGTTGCCCATTTGCGGGTCGTTTAGCTTTCAGCAGCTAATTAGGGCACTAATCATCATTAGGGCACGCTGCATCGTGACACATTATGATAATGCATATGGTAATGAGTAATTAACTGCAGGGGAAGAAAAATGATCAGCTGCTGCCGTTTCCCAGGGAAAGCTGCCTGTGGAGAGAGCGGTTAGGTGCTAGAGGTGCGTCAACAGGAGGGAATACAAACATAAAGCCGGAATCTAATGAGTCCGGTTCGCTCACCTTAACCGTCACCTGTCTGCTTAAAACTATCTGTCAGTTTAAAACTATAGTGTAGGATCGTCCTATTAGGGCAAAGAGCTGGTTCATATTAACACCATATTAACTGAGGATTTGAGGGTATGTCAGCAGAAGAGAACAGGGATCTGTCAGTCACAGTGGATTAGCGTCGCAGGGAGAATGCACCTGAAATAAGAGTGCTGGGTAATTGAGGAAAAATAAAGCGGGACCTCTGTATCAAAAAATGAGCAAAACACCTTTTTATTGCACCTCGCAAGTGTCGTGATTTCAGTCGGGGGGGATGAATTTATGAATATGGCATTAGAAATATGGAGGTTGCTGAGTCTTTTCACAGTTCACGAGTCGCGGAGTCATGGGAGTCTTTTCACAGGTGTAGGTCCTGCCCAACAAAAACAACAATTAATAACCCCCACAGCTGAGGAGCACTAAAAATAATAGATGAGGATTGATTTGACCGAGCTGTAAATACTGCAGGACAGCCAGATGAATTACCCGGGCCGTGAGCAGTCTGTTTGGCCTGCTTTTATGAGCACCGGTTGCCCCGATGGCTTGGCGCATGTGGAATGGTCACGGCGGTATCCTTCTGTGTAATTCCTCGGTTTGGGAGTGTCCTGTTTCGAGACAGCCGTGCCGTTTTCCTTTGACTCATGTTGCCACGGTAGCGCCAGATCCCCTTTCTAATGACAAATCAATCCTGGAGGATCACCGGGAGATTTGCCGGCCCACTCTGATAGATAAGTTTTCCTGTGAGGTCAGCAGGGGCGCCGCAGGACGATAAAGCATGCCTGTGGCGGTATTGACACTCCCTCTCTCTGTTAGTCAGGTGGTCCGTGCGGCGGCCGAGGCACCGGATGGTCTCCACCATCTCTGCGTTCGGCGACTTGCGTTTCCTTCAAACTGCATTGATTTCCTTCAACTTGACCGCAAAAAAGGGGACCAGTCGATGAATCCCTTCAACCCATAACTGAAAAGAGCTGATCAATAAAATCTTTACCAACAAATACATTTAAGCGCACATACTTGTTTTTATAACCGGGTCTAAATTACCTGATGGGTGCCGTACCTTTCACTCCCAGGCGACGTTGGAGAAAATAAACTCATTTTTTTCTCTTTGCATGGACAGATATGTGAAATAGATGTAACGTGTGTGCCAGTATGGATTTTAAAACAACCATGCAAACCGGTAGCTGTCAGTCATCCAAAATTCAAGTCTTTCCAACTATCTGTCAATCTTGCTAACAGTATCCACATAGATATTGGTAAATATCTGGCCAGTTGTTTGACTTGGCCGGTACACATCCTGTCGGATTGCGCTGAATCCATACCCCTGTAGCAGTACGGTAATCTCGGATTTACTCTGAAATCCATAACACGTATCAAAGGAATTTGACTGTGTTTTGATAGAACTCCGCACAGGATAGAATGCTTTAACTGGCTGTAAAAAGCGCAAGAAGACAACTGGCTCCTCAGGTGTCTGGCACATGTGCTGCTGTGTCTTTTTATTCCATCCATATTTGCATTTCCATATTAGTATAAAAAAAACACAATGAGCGTATGGTTTGTGACAGAAAATCAACAAGCTTAATTTTACCGATATGAGATATTTCAATGTGCTGTTTCATTACAGTTTGTACACATACATTTTAAGAAGATAATTTATATAATGACTTTTCGGAAAATAAAAGACTAATTGTTTATTTATGCCCCCTGCTACCCTCTCTCTTTCTTCTTAATTGACTTCATTCCTTCCGAGTGGCATTAAAACGGAATTTCAGCGCTGTTGCAGAGCTGTAATTTAAGTCAACACAAAGTAAATCATTTTTGTGGCCATAATTAAAAATTCCCTTTGCTGTAAAATGTCCCCAATATTATGTTCATATGGGGAGCCCGTGAGATAAATCCTCGCTGTCAGCCACGATTCACTACGCCACATTAAATTCCTTTAGATCAATTAAACTTCCCAGCTCAGTTTACCAACCACCAGTTTCTAATGTGCCCCCCCCCCCCACCCCCTCCCCATCCATTTTTTTTGAGCAGTGGAACACTCTTATAGGGAGGTTGCAGTGCTGTTTAAATTTATTGAGTCTGGGCCAAATGAACAGGAGAGTAGGAAATGCATGAATTAGTAATTTTCAGCCTTAACATTGCAGGCGGTTAAAATGATTGGTATTGGATTACAGGGGGCTCCAACATTTCAAACCCGTACATTCGCGAGACCCAAACAATATCACAGGCAACGTCTTGTGTTGTTATTTCTTATTTAACGCTTTGTGTAGGTTTAAATGTATACTTTCCTCTTTGATTAAAATCAGTGGAAAAGTAATTTATGGAACAGCCACGGGTTACAATTGACGACGTCTGGAATTGGCCCTTGGTCTGTTTACGTAACGCAAAATGAGGCACAACACACAAAGCGAAAAGGTAGCCATGTTTTGAAGGCCCGGACCACGGTGAGAGCTGCTTAGCACATCTCTGCAGAGCAGCAGCCTTCCAGCTGCATTGTCTGGATGTGCTGATGAGCCAGAGGGAGCCGGCGCGAGGAGCAGGGGAAGCAGGTGTGCGTGAGAGCGCGCCTCTGTGTGTGTGTGTGTGTGTGTGTGTGTGTGCGCGCGTGTGTGTGTGTGCGTGTGTGTGTGCGAGAATGTGTGCCTCTGTGTCTGTGTGTGTGTGTGTGTGTGCGTGTGCGCGCGTGTCTGTGCGTGAGTGTGTACCTCTGTGTAAGCGTGTGTGTGTGCCTCTGCGTGCCTCTGTTTTAAGTGTAAATGTGTGTGTGTGTGTGTGTGTGTGGATGCCTCTGAGGGTGGAGGGTGTGAGTATGTGTATGCATGAGTGAATGCCATGAGTGTGTGTTGTGTGTGTGTGTGTGGTACGTGTGCGTGCATGTTTATATGAGCGCGTGCCTCAGTTTCAGAGAGTGTTGAGTGAGTGAGTGTGTGTGTGTGTGTGTGTGTGTGTGTGTGTGTGTGTGTGTGTGTGTGTGTGTGTGTTTGTATACGTGTGTATGTGTGTGTGTGTGTGTGTGTGTGTGTGTGTGTGTGTGTGTGTGTGTGTGTGTGTGTGCGGTGTGGTGTGCAGGCAGCAGGGATAGATGTGTCTGTTGCTTCGATCAGGGGCCACACTTCTCTCAGGCTCTCTGAGGGCCCCTGTAACCCACTCAGTTTTATAGGTACCTGTAAATAACACAATCATCGCAGCCGCATTATTTAAGCACTCTGTACCCTGTTTCACTCAAATGTGGAAATATACGGCACACCAAAGATGCTGGATAATTACAAGATTTGGCACTCTATTTTTATGTCAGACGTGAGTTTCTTGATGGTAATCGGATCTTGAGTCTTTCTGTTACACAGGGAGTGAATGGAGCATGTCGTTCTGGCAATCCTGAAGCATTAAAAGTTTAAAGAATAAAAAAAACTGAATTACCAGAACTTCCCTGCACTCTGTGATGAAGTTATACATTTAGTCACAAAGGGTTTTTAGGAGTGCACATTTGTGGAACAATGCTGTATGAGCACACACAGACACATAAACACACACATATATATATATAAAATGTATGTATGTATGTATAGAAACGTCTTCCTTGAGCTTTAATTAGATTCGCATTGTTGATTTGACACTGTGGGAATAGTAGCTACAACTCCTATAGATGGGTACTTTGGTTACCCATCTTCATTCTGTTTACATTAAAATGAAAATGAGAATGTGATGTAATATGGTGTGGTAAGACACCCCCATGACCCACATACAGCTGTGGACAGTGACGGTGTGGCAGTCTGTGTCGTCTTAGTTAATTAAACTCTGGGAAAAAGAAACATATAAATGAACAAAGCTTACGCTGTCTAGTCCCGGCTTGCTGATTTGCTCTGGTGTTAATCCCACTGCCCTGGGGTTATGACCCAGCGTAACCTTATCAGCTCTGCTCGGCTGAGGCCTTTAATGGCCTCTCACACTGTGTTTCTCACACCAGGGCAATCTTGTAGGTGTGCAGGCACTTCACTTTTTATGTAATATTAACATTTGTGCATCTTGTTGTGAAATTTTATATGTGAAGAGCGCAGTTGCGGTTTTTTTAGTTTATACTTTCTCCTGTCTGTGTAATGATTTTATCCTTTACTTCTGTATATTTGCTGTCTCCAGGTTCACAAAGGAGGTGTGGCACTAAGTTTTGTTGTAAACTGTTGCCTGGGAAAAAGTTTTTTTTTTTTTTCTGCCCCCGAAGTTGATGTTCACAGGCCATTAAACATTTTATGTGGTGTAAATGAAATGCTAATAACAGTTATTATATGATTGCCATTATAATTGCACTTTTCATTAGCTCTATATTGTTATAACTGCAGCAAATTGAGCCGTGCGTATGAATGCAGAATGCGACTTTTTGCGCTCGGTCGTTGCAGAGACACGACAAGATGTTAAAAGTCTATATAGGGTTACCCCTAAGCTAATTGTTTTTCTTTTTTTGAACCCCCCCCCCCCCGTCTTCAGGGGAACGAAGAGTTAAGCGCCTTTGTTTAGCTCGACTGAGTAAATTCAGTTTATGACAGCAACGTGACATGTGCGTCTGTGATTTCACACGCTTTATGTAAAATTTACAGTTGCGGTGTCGGGTGACGGCGAGGCGGGCGTAACCCGAGCCGGGGAGAACAAAGCGGGCGTGTTGTGTGAGCCCGGTGCATGCCTGCTCGCTCGCCCCCTTGTTTTATGGCTTTTCCCGATGCTCAAAGGTGCGATCAGAGCACGGGCGCTCAGCGCTCGAACTGTTAAATAACTGCTACGGTGTTACAATAACAGCGCGCTAATGAGGAAAACACATGCACGCTCCGTCTCGCTTTCTCAGGGAGCCGGAGGGAGAGGGGCGGCCTCATCGCGGGAGCGCCGCTGACCGGGCGCTCGCGTTCCCCGGGGCCCTGAGTCCTCTCCGAGGTGTCGCTTTGAGGACGTCTCACTCGGCTCTCGGTTCACAGGCCGTCCCCCGCGCGGCCCCCGTTGCGGCGTTGTGTCAGAGGTGCAGCGTGAAGACGCGCTCATGGGAAACGGCGCTCGGCTCGGGAAACGGACGTGTTTTGGAGGGTTTCGGCGGTACGAAAGAGTTGGAATGAAGTTATGTCGAAGCCCCTTTTTCTATTTTCTACTGTAATAACATGCCTCTGGTCTGATGGGAGCGATGAATATCTATGAGGCATGTCAGAAGCCTCAATAAATTACGGCTGTATCAGTGCAAAAGTAAACAGGCCGGCCTCGGGCTCTGGGTCTGGCCATTTGTGTCCGAGACGGAGCTGAGAGGGAAATCTGGTGACCCCGAGTCCTCGGTCGTGATCACTAGGCCTCACTGACTGACTCACTGCAGAACGTGTGGTCCTTTATCTGGAGTAGGATCTGTCTTATCATTTTGTAATGCTCCGGGAATCAGACTCAGCTTTTCTCCGAACAGCTGTGAATAATCTCGCACCTTAGCTTGAGAAAAGTGTATCCACTTTTTTTTAATATTGCCAGAGATCTTCGTGAAGATAGCGTGTTCAGAAAGGGAAAAAAAACTGCTGGTGAGCTTGTTTAGTGCAGCATAAAATGTTCTTGGCGTACAGAGTTTCAGCCTGGTATGTGATGTTGGCATGTCTTCTTTTGGGGGGTGAGTCTGTGCTCCCCCCCTACCTTCTAACAAGAAGTGAAGCCCTCCATACTCCCCTACCTTCCAACAAGAAGTGAGGCCCTCAGTACCCCCCTATAACCACCCACCCACCCAACCACCACCACCACCTGCCCTCCTCTCCCAGCAGACATACACGCATAAATAATAAAATTTCATTCCAAATAACAAATGCTGTAAATCTGCATTCTGTATATCTCTAAAGTCCTGAGTCTCTTAACCTTTGCAATTATAAATGGGCTTACATTGCCAATACTTGTTTTTACTGTATTCATCTCCAAGAGTGTTTTCGTACATTTGGTTATGGATTGTCAAATAAATTGCACTGCTGGGGAAAGGCCAACAGTCCTGTTGGGCTGGTTTGCACTGAGTGAATTGTCAGTTCAGCTAAAGTATGTTATTTACCCATTCCATTAGCTAAATATAAAAACTGGAAGCCGTCTTTACAGCTGTGCAAGCTTCTTAAGATTTGTGAGTAATGTTATGAGTTTTTGCTGTACTTTTCTGATAGTGGGGCCAATTAATTAACCTGGTATTAGACAACTTTGCTCACTTTGCTGCCATCCCAAGTTAAAAGTGCTTGATCTGCCAACACCATAGCAGATGCATAGACGCTTCATAAAAGTTTAGAATCTCTTTAAATAAACATGCAGCACAATGTCCTAAAAACACTTGGTTGAAACCTGAGCCGTTCATGTTGAAGATTTTAAGCCACTAACCTGTTTTTAAAAAATTGAAGATCAGTGTAAATGGTAGGTAATCATTTTAGTAAAAACGTGCTGTAGTTACTTTAACAAGCCTGAATGACGATATCCAGCCTTGAACACGGGCTTCCATCTGTATCCATAATTAAGAGGTTTTAGGTCTACATAAGAAAACCCCTCTGACTCTGTTCGATCAGCGTGTGGCCCTTTAAACTGCCTGTATTTGTAATAGCCCCTAGTTTTTATAATTCTAATTTAACATCTCTAGTTCAGGGCAGCAACTTAGCACCTCAGAAGAGAAAACAAAGGATTCTCTATGTGTAGGAAGGTACCCAACAGAGCCGAGCTCCTCGGCCATGTTCCTGGGATGGCTTGCGTCCAGAGAACCCGTGCCAGAACTCACTGACACACTGAGAACTGGGAAGGGACCTTAAATCAGGTCGGTGAAAACGACAGCCCGCCGAGTCAGGTGGTTAAGTACACAGGCGTTAGGGGCAGGGCAGGCCTGCGGCCCCCGGGGTCGAGGAGCTGGGCCGCCCGTGATAAATGGCCCGCTTTCGCATCTGCCGAGGGAGGATGCCACTGAAGGCGACCAGAAGCAGAAAATGGAAAAAAAGAGCAAAATACATACTTTTACAGCCCGAGAGTTTCCTCCATATAAACATCATATATCCCCCAGATGAAAGGGGAGGGGGGGGCTGCTGTTTTTAAAGCGGGTGAGAGAGAGAGTTCCCTGTTTGTTCTCTCTCTCTGCGGCCCCCGGGTGACAGCACTCCCAACTCCCACCTGGGGCCCGCGGTCCACGCTGACCCCACCTCAGCAAAGAAGCTGCTGTTGCTCCGCCAGCAAGCTGTAAATGTGCAATAAAATGGGTGTAAGCCATATGTGCTGTGCGGGTAATGCTCCATATACTTTAATGATATACCGGGCCAGGTCATATATTTCAATTTTTTTTTTTTTTTTTTTTGCAGTTTTGAGATTCATTGGAAAAGTTCATTTTTGGTATTTAGGCTAATGTTTTTATATATACATATATAATGTTGATTCTCAGCATTAATGGTAGTGGTCATGTGCGTGTTTCTCGTGAAATCATTGTAAAAATATATTCCCTCGAGTTATGTTTGCTTTTTGTAAATGGGTCATTCTTGTTTGCATCCTCAAAGTAGGTCACAGGGAGTCACCTGCCTGGAGCTGCTATCTTTCAATATCAGCTCAAAACGCAGGGAAATGGTGTCAGGCGAGCAGTGTCTTTAAGATTTGATTCCAATGAGGTTACGAAAGCACAAATTAAAGATCCTTTCAAATCACATTTTAATATCCGATAATATGCACAATTATTAACTGTACAATCAATACAACATGCCAGGGTTTCATCATGTATGTACTCTGTCACATTAATAGATAAATGCACCTTCTATATGTCTTGAAACTCTCTGTCCAGGGTGCTGAAACATCTTGTCTGTGGAAGACACTTGAAAATAGATGTTAATAGATGTATACTTTATCTGTGGTCCAAACCATTTTACCATACATCACTGCCACACTCACAACCTTTCAGATGTAATTTATCTTTTCTGTATATAATTGAGTGTGTTGTTTATGAAGGATTTATTAAATTAGGGTGTTATTTATTAAAGGTTTTAAATTTGTGTGTTAGCTGTGAAGAATTTTCCACTGATACATGTCTGATCATTAGCAACACATCTAATTTTTTTATGAACGTGTACAGATGTTCATGTGTGTGCATTGCTTGTTACTTGTGCATTTATATGTAATAAGGCAGTAGAGCATTATATCAATAGTACCTATGGAGCCACCTTCAATGAAGTCATCAGTGAACTTCTATTCTAAACTGGAATTTAAATGTGAGGGTTTTCATCTATTGTTTGTAATTATTTTGAGGTTGTCTTTCACATGTTCTCCAACACATAAATCCATATATCCATATATGTAAAACATGGAAGGACATCCATACCAAGGTATCTGCAATGATTACAGAGTAGCCTAATTAACACATTAACACTCAGATTTTTATTGTATTTCTATGTACAGCTTTATTTTTGTCTTTCCAGTAATGATATGTATAGTGTATACCAGTCAGTTGATCCAATTGGTGAGTTTAAACAAGTTTGACTTTTAAAAGATTTCTTGAGAACATTGACATTTTACTGGCAAGTTCTTTGCTACATGTTAATAACAAAGTGTATCGCAGTTAGATTGAACAAATGTCCTGGTAAATGTATCCTAAACATCAGTGTTTCAGCTGCCTATCAAACCTGTGCTTTAAAATTCAATATGTGAACAGTCCATACATAGGGTTTTTTCTATAGCTTATCAAAGGCATTCAGTAAATCCAGAATATGATTTATTTAACTAGACAGTTGGAAAAATGGTTAAAATACAAGGATTTACATCAGTGTCCATATTGTTTACTTAACCTGCATTTTATACGCCACTTACAGAAAACCTGCCCCTGTTACTTTGCGGGTATGGAATAAAAGATTTTCAAAAAATGTTCTGCAGTTATTTTTGAATAGCTTGTGTGCAAAATTAGTTAAACATTGGGCCAGAACTAAAGACATTAATAAACAAAAAAACTAAATCCCATTCTGCTTATTTTTTCTATGTGGCAATTCAGTTTTTCGTGATATAATAGCTGTAATTCTGAAACTTGCGTCCTAAATTTTGCTTGATAAATCACCGACAACAAAAAATAAGCTTCATCGTCATCATTGTCATCATCATCATCATCGCTATTTTGTTATATGTTTGTTATTTTTAATATGACAATAACTCAAAAAGCATGACTGCAAAGAACAGCTCTGGGATTTTAACGAGGGACTGTGCGATTCACAGATGAGTTAAATGAGATGTGGATTTGGAAAGGGAGAAAATGACAGACTGTTTCTTTAAGTCCAAAACGCCCTTTAAATTAAAGCCTACTGTGCACTGGGTTGCAGGGAGGCGCTGCTCTGCAGATGTTTCCCGGGTTTTGATTGAATCCCAAACTCAACAAAAACTGATGAACAAAGAAGATGTGGTCAGAGCAGTTGTCTAAACAGAGCGATGTTGAAAGCGGGGGCCTGATATTTACTGTCCCTGAAGGCGGGTTTTGGATTCTGCTGTTAGACACAAGTTGGTGAAGGAGGATTAATTTGCTCCTGTGATCTTCGCAAAGTGTAATCAGCAGGATTTGATTATGGGTCTGTGGTGGTGATGCGCCCCCCCTCCCCCCTCCCCAGGGGCAAGCGGGACCCCTCCGGGAGGCGACGTTCCGGGGCCCGCGCCAGCCCACCTCCCGACAGACTCTTCTGTTTTCCGCTCTCGTCTCCGCGAGTTAACGCGGGGCGGCGCAGACGGCGCTCCCCGCGGCCCGCTGGGCCGGGACACGCTCCCCGCGTCTGTTCCCCTGTTGGTTTTGGCGGCTTCTCGTTGTCGTCGTCGGTTTTCTTCTTCTGTTGTTTTTCCTTTCTTTCCCTCTCAGTTTGTTTTGTGTTTTGTCACAGTTCTGACTCCCAGTCCTCCTCCTCCGCAGCGAACGTATGGCCCGGTGCAAACCCAGCGCGTTGCATAGGAAGTGTGCCCCCTTCAAACCCGCGCCTGTTTGTTTGTGTTCGGAAAACGACTTTAAGCCGTTTCGGTGGTGATGCTGCATTGTTACAACAAGATAAGTGCCCTTTTTTTCCTACTTTTGTTTCCCAGCTGGCACCATTGTTCAAAAAGCACCTTTTTTTTGGTGCCCCACTATGTCAACATTCCAGCTTTCAAGAAGCAAAATGAGCTTCTCTCTTCTGTGTGTTGTACATCAAGTAATGGACAAGCTTCTGCTAGTGCCATTAATGTGAGTACCAGTGTGTGCTACTGATTATTGACTTCATGCTATGTTCCAGATCCTAGATCCAGGCATTGCATGCATATCAAAATTCATCATATCTATTTGTGGACTCTTATTTCTTTCTCTGCTATTTCGATCAGAAGCTGTTCCTCCTAACAGTACTGTCAGCCATGGTAGACATGACGTCAGGGTTTGACCACATGCCAGGGGCAGACAGGAGGCAGTAACACCATCTCCACTGTGGTCTTCCACTTGGCCTGCTCGAATCAATAGCACAGGGCTTGTGGTGGAGAACTCTAGTCACAACTCATTTAAGAGGCAGGATCTATGAGCAGAGCCTTCACATGTAGTCAAGTGGTGAACTCTGCTGATGTCTCATGGCCCTGCCTGGCCAGTAACCCTTTACCAAATGTCCAAGGCAACTATGGAATGACATTTGCCTCACTGTGCATAGATCTTATTTAGTAACATATCTCTGTGAGCTACTGTATTTTTTTAAAACATTTTTTGGGTCGTACCAGTGAAACTTTGCACACTGGGAACATGGTCTGTAACGCACGACTGCTTGTGCTGTAGATCTGCCTAACAGATCACAGACTGAGATTAGGAAGAATACCCAAAGTCAGGAACAGTCTTTATTTTAAAATGCTGAATCCTAGGGAATTAGTTATGTCGTGAATGTATGTTACAAATGTGGAGATCTTGAACCGAATTTTTTTTTTTTTTTTTGCCTTGAGCTGGTGCTGAAACACTACATGAATGTGATCTTAGATAACAGTGAGTGGCTTTGCTTTTCACTGTTTTACCTTGTAGTTAACCTCCTAAATACACTGGGCCTTTCTCATCTGGTTTGACCTGTTGACAAAGTGATACTGAAAACAAGATACGTGATTCTGACAGCCCGTGCTGGGGCGAAATAAAAAAGAGATGCTATATAAATAAACGGGTTTAGCAAGAGAGTTGTGCTTGGAAGTGCCCTGGCGGGGGTTAGACCCTGCGAGGGGGGGTTGGGGGGGCACAAGAGGGACGAGGGGTTGCGCTGTAGTCTGTTCACACGTCTGAGTAAACACACCGCGCTCGCTGATAATCACACAGCACTTCAGGCTTCTTACCCCCCCTTCTTTTTTTGGCCGGGGTCTTTCGTGGCTCAAGTTGTCTGGCCACCCAAAAAGTGAAAGGGGGTCGTGAGCGTTCCAGGCCTCCACCGCTAGGCCCTGGGTTTTCCGGCGGGCAGGAACAGAAAGCGCAGCGTGGAAGCAGGCCAACTGAGAAACAAACCTGATTTATTATCACCAAAAATCAGCAGCAGATGTCAGCTTACAGCTCCCCTCTGCTGCCAATTAGAGACACTCACGCGAAGATCTCTCTCTCCCTCTCTCTCTCTCTTCCTCCCTCAATCTCTCTCTCTCTTCCTCCTCCCTCAATCTCTCTCTCTTCCTCCTCCCTCAATCTCTCTCTCTTCCTCCTCCCTCAATCTCTCTCTCTCCATCTCTCTCCTTCTCCCTCAGTCTCTCTTTCTCGCTCGCTCTCTCTCTCCCTCAGTCTCTCTGTCTCTCTCTCTCTCTCTCTCTCTCTCTTCCTCCTCCCTCAATCTCTCTCTCTCCATCTCTCTCCTTCTCCCTCAGTCTCTCTTTCTCTCTCTCTCTCTCTCTCTCTCTCTCCCTCAGTCTCTCTTCCTCACTTTTTTAGACTTTTTTTTTTCTTTGAGGTCCAGAGCTGCTATTGATAACTTCATAATCCGGCACTGGACCTGAAAATACCAGACTCAAAGAGTATCTCAGTTCCCTGGAATGTTGCTCTGGTTTACTTTGCATTAAATGCAGTAAGGGATAGCTACATAAATGCAAAAACATTAGCGTTACTGTCAGTGGTATTTGGGGATTGAGCCCCCCCAAAAGGCTTTCATTAACATGTCTATCCTATAATGTGTGCAATTTCATGTTATTACTGCAATCACGGACATGTCCTCAGGACAAAACTAGCTTTTAAAAGATGAGCAAAAATTGGTGTGTGCCTTTCTTGTCAATGTGAGGAGATAGACTTTCTATTAGCTGTACTGTTATATAAATATATAATATAATAATAATAATGTAATATAATATATATGAAATAAATGAATAAACAAATAAATAAATATGCATCATCTCGACACCAAGGTGAACCACACAAATGAGTCATCTGATGATAATCACAGTCCGACTAGTACTTCCTTTGGGGTTTCTTGTGTTAATGGCTATTTGCATTAAAAATAGGGCATGACTTTACTTGTTGTTTTTTTTTTTACTTTATACTAATCGTGCCATTAAAGCTATGCTGCCTTTGGGGCTACTATATAAATCCATGCAGACATGCAGAACGGACAGCAGCGTTTAGCATCTGCCATACGCTGCCTCAGCTCGACGTGTCACACGCTGTTGAAAAGGCAAACCTTCAGTAACGTGGAATTGTGGGAAAAGACAGCTCTTTGGCTCATTTTACATGTTACTCAGCAGACTGGATGTCATTGAGAAGCAAAACGGAAAAAAAAAAACACATGCACCACTAAGCACAAGGTACATAAGGAACTCAGAAAGAAACAAGTGGTGCTGTCACACTTGCACATGCTTCTAAAAATCTGATTTATTTCAATTTGAAACACCAATTGTTGTTGAAATGTTGTGCTTGGGCTAACTGTGGGTTCAAATGCAGAACTCTGCCCATGTGCGTTTTGGATCTGACAGAAAAAGGTCTTGGCAAGAGGATGTTTATATGTGTATTTGTGATGTTTCTATGGATGCCCAAATGCTGAAGGCAGATAAGACAAGTAGACACACAATTTTCATATCTATTTATGTTGGTGCTGGAAAAAGACGTCATGTAACTTGGCACATGCTTATTCTGATGACCAGAATATTCTGAAAACAGATTGCAGGCATTATTTCAAAATGACTTTTTTTGCTTTGATGTGTATACAATTATTTTGATGTGATTTATTTTTAGAAATGTGTACATGTGCAACTTGAGCCGAGAAGTTGCAATTACAATTTTAATTTGAAAAAGAGACTGATGGTTAAACGATTTGATTTGTTTTGTTTGGAACCCATGGCTGCACGTAGCTTATGTATCACACTCCTAACTCATAACTTGCTCTCCTTGAGTATACTGTACAAATATGTTATCAGTAAACTGTTATTCTATGCCACAGTCAAATACATTTAGAGGTTAGTAGGTTACAGATGTCTGAGTGGTGTTTATAATACGATTCATGTTAAAACTTGTAGCCAGACGCATATGTAATGCTTTATATGTTTTCAGCTTTTCACGTGGGGGGTTTTCAGAAATTCAACAAACAATTTCCAGCTTAGCATTATAGGGTTTAACATATCCAGCACTCCAGCCATTCCAAGGTTTGAGGAGAGATTTAAGAGGGTGGAGAGAGGAGGGGAGACACTGACCCACCGGGCTTCCTCTGTCGTAAATGTTTGCAGGTGAACCGCATTGCGAATATGATGCAAACTACTGAGGCACCGCTTTAATTCTCCAAAACTACTCCCGCAGTTATTAAGTTGCTTTTAAGCTAATATACTGACCTGAAGACTGGGATTTGCATGATAAATGTTCAGTCACTTCATATTCGGCCGCAAATAAATTTTTATGTGATTGAGCAGATGGCCGTACGGCCACAATGCAGCTCTCTGCACAAAAATAATCAGGGGTTAATTTTTCGTTTATGGTATCTAATGATCCATGCGCTTAATAATAATAAAGCTAGTGGTTCTGGGTTAATTAAATGTTTATGAACGGTCCTTAATTTGACATATTACTGATCTATGTTTAGTGCTGCTAGCATCGTTGGGTCTAATATAAATACATGACAGAGGTGCAGGTCTGTTTCCAATAGGCGCTTTTGTAATAACATTTATGGGATTAACTGGAAAAAGGCAAAATAGTTACCTGATTTATTACTGAAGGGTTCTGCTTAACGCAGCACTTTTTAAACAGTGTGCTCTTTTTTTTGGTTCTCATTTGAGGAGTGTGAATAAATGCTTGCTTGTGTTTCCCCTCACCCTGAGGGCTTGATAGCACACCCTTGGCCACCGTCCCCACCAGGCCCTTTAAACAGGAAGTTTAATTTCATCGTTTGAAGAGTCCGAGTCCCTCGGAGAGAGAGAGGGGGAAAGAAGGGAGAGGTAGAGGGGTATGAGGAGAAGCAAGTGAGAGGCTGATAAACAGGAAAGGGAAAAAAGTACAATTGTAACTTGTTTATTGTATGCTTCTGAATACACCTTGTCTAATTTTGGTTATTATGGCACTGTGTTGACAGCTGACGTTATGATGTGGTCTGTAAAGTCTTCTCCATGTAATGTTCTTCATGTGGCCTGATCATATGCACATTTGTGACTGTCTTTTCTTGTGAATGCACAATAATAATTCGGTGAAGACAGATTTACTAAACAGGCACTTTTTACAGTGGTGGCCACTGACAGCCCTACAGCCATGTTCCGTCTCCTTATTATGGCCCATTGGACACGCGTCTCAAGAAGATCTGCTTTCTGACATTGATCAATCTAACAGGTCCCCGTCTGGCTAGACAGATGCCATTCGAATGAATCGCAGTTTTGAGTAAATGTGTGGAGGCATGAACTTTCTCTCAGATGGAAAAAATAGTGTCTCATCCTCGGTCAACTCCCATGGTGGCAGTGACTGCAGTTGAAGTTATCCCCTTCAATCAAATGAAATGCCTTAAAAAGGGGGTAAATTCAATTGCAAAGCAACATGCCATTTTAATGCGAAAATATACAGACTGTCATTAGCATATGTTATGTCTGCACTGCCTGGATGATATTGTTCTAACCTGCGTGTCATGCTGCCTGCCAGATTAGTTGACCTCTCAGCAGGGGTCCCTCAGACTCACTGTAAGTGGCACTCCCCCTGGTGACCCATTAGAAAACTACACATTTGAATACATGTTAATATTGGAGGAGGTCGATCGGGTTCACAGACATTGAACGCAGGGTCTGCAGAGTGGACAGAAATCTCTAAAATGTGACGCAACAAAACACAGACGTTTTCAGTGTTATTACTGAATATTAAATAATGTACTTACCATAAATTCCGTAATCTACCATAAATGTTTTAACATGTAAAACTCAATTTATTTTGCGAAATCCTCCTGTTGGTAAGTTAGTCTCTTTCATGTTCATTTTATCCTCTGTTTTACATATCCTGGCCTTTCTCTGACTTTAATGAGGACTATCTTTGTATGGAAGATACCGTCTGTGGAAGACATTGTCTCTCTACAGTAATTCTGTCGTCTACATGATTTAGGAAGAAAACTTTTTCTGACAAAACTACTTTTGACAGCGTCAGAAGCAGAACAGGGAGAAAGCAGCCACCACTTGTATATCAGTTCTCATAGAAGAGCGTTGTTCTCACATTAGTTCTGTCCCTCCTTATCCAATACAAATATGTGTTGGGTCTTTCGGCGAAATGTGCTTTTCATGTGAAATTTCGAAATGAAAAATGAATAGTGCATTATGTCTGTTCGGTTTTGAAAATTGCGGTTTACATTTCCGTTATTGAAGTCTTTCCCAGGAAATGTAGAAAAAAAGACTTCCTGTTCTCATTGGCTGTCACAACAAAAAGCACAAATTCAAGTTTATTCACCGAAGCCCACGTGGCCAAACCCTTTACTTGAATGATTAAAAAAAGATTTACACCCATTGAAACTACATTAACTATATTAAAACAGCAAGAGCATTCAAACATTAAACGTTCAAAGGTGGATTGGATTCAAATATTAGATTTCCTCGCCACACCTGCATGAGTATGGGCAAAGAGGTCAAACGCGATTAATCATTAGGTGTTAACGCAAATATAAATGTTGAGATTATGGTCAGTAAAAGCTTCCATACAATGGTCAAATATTTATTAGCGTCGTCTGAGAGGGCCAGTTGAGTAAAACATTACGGGCTTGAGCTGTCACTTCACCCACCAACAGCAGTTATGGCCTCAAATCGAAGATAACCTTTTATTTATCTTTCGCGGAAAAAACACATTTGTTGCCAAGAAAAAAATAATATTGAGATGTATGAGCTGCGTGACACGTTGTAAATCTTTTCAAAGAGATGCGAAAACTGCCCATTAATAGACTAATGGATACGTTAATATTGTTTGACTGGGGAATTTGCTTAGTAGGTCCAATTCGGCTCTCCATTATTCGGCATGGATGAGCATGGCTTGCCCAGATAGATGTGTATTACCCTTGTTTACAGTAGTCATGTATGTTCAACAGTAAGTTTACTCCCCTTAATTAGGCGCGCATTATCGACCGTTATCGAATAAGCGTACCTCTGAAGTACCTAAAGCTGTAAAACTCTTTATCTGTTTTGTATGTCCCCTTTGTGCGTTCAAAACTACGAGGTCATTAATGTGTTTTCTTTAATTGATAACAAGCGTGACGATCGGCGCTAAAGCGCTAGTTTGCCACAATCCTTTGATCCCAAAAGTTGACAATGGAAGTTAATGGAGCAATTAGGGTGCACTTAACGCGCCCTGGTACGGTTTTCTCTATTTTTCTCCACAGAGAGAAAAGGATCGACCGAGCAGTTTTATATCTCGAAGCTTTTACTCCTGGTTCCTCTAGATTTTGAAAGATAAGGTGGCAGTAAATTGAGCTGCCATTAGAAACAGAATAATAATTTAAGTGTTTTACTTGGGCTAATTAGCCAACAATGATCGTCATTGTATTGCCACGTTGAAGGATGAATGTGTCCATTGGACATCTGATGTCTTCCGAATCAGATTTTATTCGGTCTGTTTTTATATGTTTAGTAGTTGGAACAGTAGAAGTAGCAGCAGCAATATTAATAATAATGCTTACAATAATAATTAAGGTATTAATAAGAATCTAACCAGAATATTTTTTATTATGCTAATATTAAAGAGGCAAAAGGAATTATCTCTCAAATATGTTTCATTTACCCATTTGACAAGCTATATGCATATTTTTTAAAATAAAATTATATGTCTAAAGCGAATGTCATGAATGAATTGCCATATTATCTAATCTTACAGTGTAGGAAGTATGGATCAACATTAAAGCACATCTGTTTTCTGTGAAAGCCAAGGCTCTATATATCTATGTATATAACCTGTATATGACATAATGTAATGTAAAAATGACTTCATGTTCAACCTTATATACTGTGGTTAATCCTTGCATCTCCAGTTTACAGCTACATATAACTTTAAAGCCTACTGTTTTCGAAAAGGTGCACCAAAATCTGCAAACAATGGTACTGGAAAAAACTGAAATGTTTTGAGTCAATATAGTAAGAGAATCCCTCTTCTAGGTTTATTGAAATTGATATCCTCCATTAAGGAAAGATTGTTTTCATTTTTACCCTGTGATTGATGCGTGTTTATGAGACTAACCCGTTCCCCTTGTTATGTGTCCCTCCGCAGACCTGGGATTGGCCGGGCTTAGAGAACCGGCTGTACAGAATGGTTTATTTGCTGCCTGTCTGACGATGGGAACGCACCAGCTTGCTTTCTCTGCCGCAGCTTTCAGACCGTAAATGTGGGACGCGTGTCCCACTGTGGGCCAATGCGAGATTCGGGGTGAGCTGTGCATTGCTTGTGTTGTGCTGTGCTGGTGTTGTGCTGCAGTGTCTTGTCTGTGACCACTGAGGGGGTCACGCTGTGAAGTTTACATTTACATTTACATTTGCATTTATTCATTTGGCAGATGCTTTTATCCGAAGCGACTTAGAAGTGAGTCAGAGTACAACACAAGCAAAAAATCGTGAGGAGTCAACAATACTAGCAACGCTGCATCACCAGGTTTCAATGGTTGGCCAGACAAGGAGTTAGCCCAATCATGCAGAGACTAGTATTTCAGATGAGGTGCAATATCATTCTTTATGCATTAGATTCTTCGTCTTGACTTTTAACGGTTTGTTAAAAAGGTTGCTTTTTCTTAGGAATGCTCAGTTGAGGTCAGTTACATAGTGTAGCCATTGCGATTGTAATTGCTGCCTGGCTATGTCATCGTCATGTTTAATACACAAAAGATTGAAGGGCATGGTTTTGTGCAACTGATGTCTGTAACTGTGTAGTAAAACGGGGACAGATGTGTTAGCGCACTTGTGAATGGAAGGTGTTTAATGTCATTACAAGCCATGCAATGAGAACAGCACGCAAACAAGCATGACTGGACATCAACAGTCCCCGTGAACACAGAATATCTTTCAGTCGCTGCAGCAGTTGAAATCAGGCCTGGGACTAATCAAAACGAATGCATGTTGATGTCTGAGGCCTGTTTTCTTGGATGTCTGTGCCGTTGTATGGAAGGCTCCTTTGCAGCCCTCCAATAAAAGGCACTAATGACCCGTCCTGTATTTGCTGGCTCCGGTTTCCTCACAGATGCTTAGATGCTGGCTGCTTTATGGGAGGGTGCAAGTGCCCGCTTTTCAAGTTATGCACACCTCACGCCCAACGCTGCCTCTTTCAGGAGGTGCTGACTAAATGGACTGTACCGGTTTTCTTTTCTTCTGTAGCAAAATGTAGGTGTGTGTGTGTGTGTGTGTGTGTGTGTGTGTGTGTGTGTGTGTGTGTGTGTGCGTGCGTGTGTGTGCATGTGCGTGTGTTAATGTGTATGTGTGTTGTGTGTGTGTGTGTGTGTGTGTGTGAGAGAGTAAGTGTGTGTGTGTGTGTGTGTGTGTGTGAGAGTGAGTGTGTGTGTGTGTGTGTGTGTGTGTGTGTGTGTGTGTGTGAGAGTGAGTGTGTGTGTGCGTGTGTTATTGTGTGTGTGTGTGTGTGTGTGTGTGTGTGTGTGTGTGTGTGTGTGTGTGTGTTTATATAATATATATTGCGGGGGTAGTTGACAAGGGCACCCCCCATCATTTAGGTCTGCGTGGGATTTTTTTAAAGCACTTCTAAAAATACCATTTGTCCAATTACTGACACATTAGCTGGTTCTCATCTGACACACCAAGGGAATGTAAACTGTTGCCGTGTTTGGAAATGCCTTATAAGGGGAACCAATGCAGGGATTATATATTTCTCTGAGCTCTGCACCTCCCCGGAGAGTTAATTAGTTTGTTCGAATGCCGTTCAGACCCCGCGCAGGAAATATTCCAGCGGCATTCGCACTCTGTAAATCCTCGCTTCCATGTCGTTTCACACATGTCTGCTCCGACCAGGAAACGGTCGACGTCGGCTGGGAGATTAAAAGAAGCAGACATCACCTTTTTTTTTTTTTTAATTTTTGATCACTCAGCTTTGACTAGCAGAGACGTTCTGGGCTGTGATTTTGAGGAGCTTGTTCCTGGTGTTTGTTTGCAGGCCTGCTTCAGAGTGCCTTGGGCCAAAACCAAATAAAAGCAAAAAAACGGAATGTGAACAAAGCGCATTTTTCAAAATTGCTTGTTTTCAGTTTAATTTCACTTCAACAGTACAACGAATTTATTTAGACTTAGACACACTGTTCTTAGACTGCCAGGTGAAAAAGATCCATTTAATATCAATTTGAACGGGTATTTACATCTGCAGAGTTCAAGAAGGTGTATACAGTAGTTGAATGTCTGTATAAAATCATTGGTATAGAGAGTGGCAGTCTTTTCATTTCTGTACAGAATACAACACACACAAATTATTTTACCTAATAGTGGTTTGATGCTAAATTGCATTGCATTGTGTTATTGTGCAAGTGTTGAATTAGTATTAAAACAGAAGTTATCTAAAGAGTAGGGACAGCTTTCACTCTAGTGGAAATCCCCTTAGGTTGAATATGGACCCTGTGAATTAGGAATAGAAAAAATATGTTTCAGTCTTCTGTTGAACAGTGTAGTTGCTGAAATTAATAAAGAGGTAAATAATTAAGAAGAGCACAAGTTGTTTCCTTTCACTGTTCAAATATAAGGACCAGGCACATTGAAGTTAGAGCAACAGAGATGATTGACAGAATATATTCACACTATCACTCATGGTGATATCATACAAAATATGAAAATGATACTGTGGATTGTTAAAAAAAATCATGATATTACAGTGGAGAGTGTGAAGTAGAGTCAAGTTTGAGAACAATATGTAGTTTTGTAGTAATAAATACATATTTCAGCTTGATAACTGCACCAGGAGCAACAACGTAGTGAGTGATTCTTGCCCCCTGACCATTCCAGGGAAATCGGAACTCACACATGTGGAGAGAGGCCCAATGCCTTATTTTCAACTGAAGCTTGGCATTCTTCAGCTGCTGTAACCTCTGTGCGTGGAGAGGGGGAGAGGGAAAGAGAATGAAAAAGAAAATGAACAACAGGAATAGTCAATTTTACATGGGGGGGTTAGCACCACTGGTTGCATAATATATAGCAGCATACCATAGTCAGAGAGAGAGAGAATAAGACTGGGCAAGTTCTGCTGACAGGACAGAACACTATAGGTTCAAGAATAAAACAAGAAAATAAGAAAACATCCATTAGTAGTATTTGTTGTTTGGTTTTTATTATTGTTTTCTGTTTATTACTATTGTTTGTGTGTATTGTGTATTATTACTATTAGAACTATTGTTCTAATGAGTTGTTGTCTGTGCTGTTTTATAACTGTTGCAAATCATTTTGTGTCTTAATGCTTACTTGCTTTGGCCATACTTCCTGATATATAATCACGCCATTTAAATGTGCCTGAAGTTGCCTCAATTTAAGATTTCAGCTTTAAGTTAGTGGATAGTTAAAAGAGAAAAAGAGAGACGAAGAGGAAAGGAGGACAGAGAGGCAAAGGGAGACGAATCGAGATGGGGAGGTGTGCTGGCTGGGTGCCATTTTCCTTTTCTGATCGAGACAACACATCATGACACAAATTTTGCCTGACACAACTTTGCTGCTTGCCAGTTGTCCAAGATCAGATCTAATAACTGAACTTCACTGCTCATCACAGCAGTGCGTGAAGATCAGATCTAATAACTGAACTTCACTGCTTATCACAGCAGTGCGTGAGGCGCGTGTTGCAACAGGTCAGTTCTGTCCTGCATATACTGTACCATCTTACACCAAACTTTAATAAACACATTGTGTTCTTTTTCTCTGTAAGCTGTGCTGGATCAGAGTATCTACTGAATGATGAGAAGTAAATGTTTAATGTTTACCTCTGTCAGCTGGCCACAGGATGACTTCATCACATTCAGTTCATTAGTGTGGCTCCACTGTCACAACACTTGCTGCTAACGCGTATTCCTCGGGAAAATATACACTTAGTAATGACAGCACACAAGACTTATGTCTTTGTACTGGGCAAAATAACGCTTTCTTTTCTTCCTGTATCTACTTGGATTTTTATTCTTAGGAATGAGTCATTTTCTTAAACGTGACTTTATTTAACACTTAACTGGACATACAGTGCTGCTGGAACCCTCAGGAGAACGGAGCTTACATTTTCCACTGAACGTGATGTCGATGAGGTGGAAGGAGCTTCGGCCAGTGAGTTGCGATGCTACAATATTCAGCCCAATAACGAAGCTCTATCAAAGGCATTTCCTGCAAATCAGAATGTACTTAAGCCAGGAGACAGCGCATCCAGACATGTAATTTTCACTTCATTAACCCCAGTTCTGTATGACCGAACTTGGCAGCCCTTTCTCACATGCTGTAAAATATCAAAATAAACACATAAGGCATACAAGCACGCATATGCGCGTGCGCACACACTCACACGCACACGCACACACACGCACACGCAAGCGCACACACTCACCCAAATGATGTTTCATCATGTTTATGTTCTTGCTTGATATCGTTTATTTGTCAAGACATTTGCTAATCGCAATGGAAACAGTTTTAAACACTCATGAAATTGAAACAGACTGTGAGAAGCTTTTCCCAAATTTCTCAGCGTTTCTCTGCGAGCCTGCAGTGTTTGCCTCCAGACTGCATTATGGGTAATGTGCGCTCTGTTCTGTCCCGTACTCCGAGTGGCGTAACCGCAGATGATGACGGTATCGCCGCGGTTCAGTGCGGTCAAGTCTGTTGTTTGTTCTAGCTGTTCTTCTTTGACTCTGGCAGGACGCAGAGCTGCTCTAGCAGTAAATGTGACTTCACTCTGCGCAGATGACAGAAGGCAGTCTCAGCGTCCCAAATGTCTCTGCTTCTTGGCACTCACCCATGCGTTCTCTCATCTTGTTCGCTTTGTGTGGGTTTGCGTTTGTCTTTGTATGCGTATGTTCACGCGTAGCTCTGTGTCAGTCAGAGCGTGTTTGCATTGTAGAGCATTTGCTTGCGCGTTTGTGTACATGTACGGGTGTGGACTTCTGCGTGTGTGTATGTGTGTGTGTGTTTGTGTTTTCATGTGTGCTGGCTCGTGTGCGTGGGTTTTTATGTGTGGATTTTTGTGTTTGCTCCTTCAGTTTAATCCCACACAGTTGTGCATAGTGCTGTACGTCTGCTCCCTCTGTCTGCCTGACCGGGTTTCCTTCACGGTACAGGCTGTGTAGAGGGTGACGCGTCTGCGTCAGCTACACGATCAGATGTGGTCCTCATAATCACCCTGTAGTGGACCGATGGGGTTCCCTCGGTTCTGTCTGAGGGTGACACAAACGCTCTTTGTGTTAGCACAAACTGTACACAGCCTGACTTCAACATTTATCCCTCTTTAAAAATAGCCTTACATCCTGTTTTAGAACGTGGAATGCTCAATAAAAAGGCAAATGTCTCCAGAGAGAATCTCCCTTTATGTGTTTTCCATTATATATTTGTAATGAGCTTCTATGATTTTTATGTACTGTATGTTTGGCTGTTTCTACACACAAATGACCTGCTCTGTGGCAGACAACGGTAGCTGTATATCTGAGGCCATGAGCATATGTATATTATAATGTGTGTGTCGGGAAGTAGGAGTGACAGGTGCTCGTCTTACTTCCTTTTCCCGTTCAAAAAGTCAGTACGCTAAAAATCACAAGCTACAGAAAGGGGAATGAATGGGGGGAGGAGTGGGACAGCGGGGTCCATTTAAAAAGAATAAGAAGAGGCAAAAATAAAGGCCACAGCAGAACACAATGCCAGAGCCAGGGTTAAGTGCTAGGATTTCGGCCGATGGGATTTGGGGTCCTACATTTAAGCCTCTCCCCTCCGTGCCCCCCCCACCCCCCCCGTGCTGGGGCCCACCCCAGTCATCTGCCATAATCAGAACGATGATATACAGGCCCATTAAAAGAGCAGGCCGCTGACATGCCAAACAATAGCTCCTCACAGCATGGCCAGGAAGCCGGCCCATCCAGGTGCACTCCCAGATCCTCGTAACGAGAACAAATTCTTAGTCTCCCCTCAGCCATTATTGTTTGCTCAGAGGAGCCTATTGAGTGTAAGGTGGGAGGAAAGAGGGATGGGGGGGGTGGAGAGGTGCGGAAGGGGGGGCGGGGAGGGTGGGCTGGGCAGCAGGGAGGAGGGGGCTGGGGGGGTGGGGGGTGGGGGGGGTGTGGAAGGGGGGAGTGCGCTGCACATTTTAGACCCCTCAGGTATGTTGAAAAGACAGGACATTTGAGCAGGCCAGGGGAATCACTCAGCTGAAAATAATAGCAATAATAATGTTTCCTTTTTCCTTCCCCACATCCTACCTACCGCAGCGTGTCAGGCACAAAAGAAGATATCATCCTTCAGGGGGGATCCTCCGGGGGGAGGGGCAGAAGCGCAGGGGCGCATCCAGGGTTTAGGGAGGGGGGGAGAGAAGCGAGGAGCTGTCCGTCAGCAGGTGATTTCGACGCAAAGCGATGCGTGCAGGGCTCGTCTTCGGGGACACAGACGGGTCCCTGTGTCTGATCAGCGAGACGTGCACCAGGGCCCGGCTCGTGTGAGCGTGCGTGGCCCCGTCACCGAGCTCTGAGCCAAAACGGCTGGGGCCAGGGACAGATTTGAAGGCTCCGCTGCACAAATCCTCACACTGATACATGGGGGAACGAAGCTCCCGGCCTGTGTGTGGTCTGTTTTAAGGTAACTCCTCGTAAATTTAAAAAAAAAAAGAAAATTGTATTGCGTAGTCTGCTTATTAACAGCCGTCACCTCTCTGCAGTATACGGTAAAGTGATGTTCACGGCGACTGCTTCCTTTCCCCAAAGTTGCTCTGCACGTGCTCTGTCCAGTTCTGGCCCGGTTTTTTTTTTTCTCTCTGAATTGAGAAATTTTGCGACTTTAGCCATGACCAGATTCACACCCCTTGCTGCCATCTGGCCTCCTCCCAGGCGTTAGCGGAAAATTCAGAAAAGTTTTGGAAAAGTGGACGAAAAAGGTGGCGGGAATTTTAATGAATTGCTCTGTGCTCCTTTCATTCCAGGAGGCTTTGGCCTAAATAACTTTGTCGTGTTATAAAACACCCAAACAATTTGACGGTTTGGCACCCCGAGGCCCTCTGGCAAGAGAGGAGAGAGGGCTATGGAAAAAAGGTAATCAGCATGCTTCCCTTTAAAACAAAGTACGTTTTAATTAAAGAAAAAAAAAAGTAGAACCGCGTCCAGAAAATGCCCTAAATAAATAAATTGGTTATTTGCTGAAAGGTTTGTTCTTCGTCCGCTTCTCTTCCTGTTAAAGCCCCGCAGCGGGCCTGCCTGGGGGCTTCTGCTGTTTTCTCCCCTTCTCTTCCTGTTAAAACCCCGCAGTGGGCCTGGCTGGGGTATCCTGAGCGTCGGGGCCTTGTGGCTCCGCACAAGCGGGCCTGACCACTCCGCCAGGTCCTGTCAGCTCGCGCCGTGCGTTTGTCATGAGGAATAATCATAATATCCTTTAGGGCTTGTTATTAGAGTCATAATTACGACTAAAGCGACTCGGGGTTCACACTCTTAGTGGTGGGTATGACATGAACGGTGGACGTAACCAGAACACAGCCGTCTTAGTCTTGGCTTCCTTCAGATCAGGAATTCCACGGAACAGAGGCGTTCTCTTTGTTTAAAGCAGAACAGGCACTCTGGTTAAGCTCACAGTGTGACAGAGCAGGAGAGACACACAAATGAATTCAGATCTTGCGTGCCTCCCCTCCACCATCACCCCCCCTTCTTTTTTCCAGCCTTGATATGGTGACTCTAAGTTGATGGAAGAAAGGCTCTTTGACTCTTTTTTTATTCAGACTTTGTTTTTGATTATGGAGGTTTGCGCTTCATGGTGTCTGTAGCCCCTAGCCATTGACAAGGCTCGGTGGTGAATTTGAGGAAACAAGCTTTCGCCAGCTGTAAAGATTAATTTTCATGACTGTTCGTTTCTGTCCAATTCACCACTATTCCTGTCTGTGCTGTATGTAAAAATGCATCAATTCCCTCCTCTCAGTAATACGGCCTGGATACACTTTATCCTCTTCATTTAATAACTAATAACTTCAGCCAAGTGGTGTGTCGCTAGGTTCACTTGGTCAGATGATGGCTGGAATACTTGTGTAAAATTCCTTGCACAGAACCACAAGTTATGTAATGTCCTGTAATTATAATTTTTAGACTAGGCTTCCAGTGTATCTTGAGGTGAAAAAATACTCAGCCCTTGGCCCTAAATTGTATATGTTCATTAAGGTTTAGGAGTCAGACTTTGTCACATGATGTCAATAGCTGGCGCCTGGTAGGACGATCTTCCTTAAGTCATGAATATGCACTGAAGTGTAAAAAATCATGTTAATTAAAATCGGCATTAATTATTTACTTTTAGGAGAAAACATCACACCGTTGCATCATTTCTCCTACTCTGTGGCATTTATCTTCTTAAGGAGAGATTATGCAGTGAGGATCACTAATTACTGAATTCAAAAGAAACTTCAATACAATTTTGAAGGGGAATATTTTAATAACTAGTGCAAAGGTGTAAGTTCTAAGTGTAGTACCTCTACTCTAAAAAAAATCAAGATGGCTGAAAATAACCTCTCATCAATGTATGCACTGTATTTGGTAAGTATTTCCAGCAAAACAAGGGTTAATAATTTTATTTTTTAGGATCACGTGAACAATGGATGTGACTGAACACCCTCCCACCCCCCCTCACACAGACACGCAGACACACAGACACACATACACACACACATACGTACGAGTTTTCAATTCCTGTTGTTGCCCCACCAAAACAAAGAACATTTGCAGATATGTATTAGTGGGTTGACCTCTATTGATTCTTTTTTCACATCCATTCCTTAAACACATTATAAAGTATGGTAATTGGGTAATATATGTTCCAATTTATGTTGCAGTATAATGTTTGCTCCACTTTTCAGAGACAGTAATTATGGACATGCGTATAGTAAAATAAATGTTTTTAAATGTTATATTTTAAATGTTTTTAAAATATATTACTAAGCATGATTCTTTTCGTGCATTTTTTATGTGGAGTACGACAGAAATTCACAATAATGTAATTTTGTAAATGAACAAATATGACTGTTATTAGTCTTGTGAATATAAGACTGAAAAAGTTGCAAAATATTGCCTTACTTGGAATTCTACATTTGGAAATTTTGAAGCGCCCAAAGAAAATAGTCCAACATGTAATAACACTGTTTATTAAACAAACAAGCAAACAGGCAAGTCTTCCAAAGAGAGAAGTAGGGGATAAATCCCTTCTTTGTTTCAGCAAACTATAAAAGGTTTAAAATGCATGCCCCCAGCTATGAGCTAGCGCTAGGAGAATGGCTTTATTATTCCGCGCGGCAGAGTGAAGAAGAGGAAGGCCAAGTGGTAACAATTTTAAGCGCATGTCAATAAACTCCTAATACGCCCTGCTTCAAAGGATACCGTGGGTGTTCTGAGTGGTAATGGAATTGTTAAGCATGCTCGGGGATTTTGAGCGCACTCCCTGGAAAGCTGAGGATGACAACCTGTTAATATCCAGAGCTGCGTATATGGCGTTTCATTAAACCAGCCCTCAATCACAGATCCCATTGTTTTCCACGGTCTCCTCCCCTCCCTGCTTGTCCTCTCCTCCATCTGGACTGGCGATCCGAGCTGAGATTCCAGCTCTGGGGGCCCCGGGATCCTACAAAGTGAGAATAATAGTGGGAACGGGAGGTGGCGTGGTGATTAGTGCTAACGGAACACGGGTCGCGTCAAGGAGGCAGTAGGGTTGATTCTCAGGTAGGGGCATTGCTGTCTAACCCTCAAGCAAGGTAGCTAACTTAAATAACTTCAGTAGTTATATAGCTTTATAAATGGATAAACTGTAAAAATGTAAGCTATATTAGTGGATGAGGATGAGGATAAGTGCCAGGGATTAAGGGTATCTACTTTGTGAAAAGGAAGAAGAATTCTTCTTGATCAAGAATTGATTAAGAATTGATTTCAGGAAGAAGAAATGAGCTCTCACAATGTGCAGCCAAAACCGTCACCAATGTGTAGGGTAAACACAGGAGGGCAGTCTTCATACACACTTGCATGCTTCCCTGGCAGCGTGAAGCCCCAGAAGTGCTCACGGCCCGCTCACACACAACATACCATCACAGGAGGGAAGGCAGATCACGGAGAGATGATAAGGAGCAGTGGAAATCAGCCACCCCGGAAAGTATGCCTTAACAGGGTGATGGCTTCTCGAGTTGTCCAGCCAAGAGATGGCCGCAAGTAATTGTAGGCTTATGCCGTACCATGCTATTTTCAGTTTTTTTTTAATTATTTGTTTCTTTTTCCTTTTTTCATTCAGTCTTTTTTTCATTGACTACTCAGCAGCACATCACTACATTACATAACTTATTCATGCCGCAGGACTGTTGAAAGGATTTAAAATGAATTAGTGAATGTTGTTTCACCCAGATAATGCCACACACTTTGGTAACTACATACAGAACAGATCCTACCTACAAACATTGGTGCTGTTGGTTAAACCAGGGCAAGTGATTTTTTTTTCCTCGGTCATTGAAGTAAGCTTATGTGAAGTCATGTACTGAAATGTACAGTACATTGGCAACTATAGCAATATCAAAACTATGTACTGTCCCTGGAATATGTGATATTTGATAATGCACAATTACTGCTGTCATTTATTACCCTTGAATCTCAGTGCTAAATATTTAATTGACCATTAATGCTGTTCTGACGCAACCCAGTGCAACCCCCTTTCAGAGACCATTAGAATAAATTGTGTGGTGTTTAAAAGACGCACTTTAGTAACATATTATATAATCACAATGTATGAATCATTATCGTGATAACATCAACAAAACCCCATATGTAAAAATTGACTAAATAAATTGGCACAAATTTGTATGCAGAATACAATATTTTTCTAAAACATGTATTATAAATTGTATTTATGTTGCTGGGGTATCATATGTAATGATAAGCTATACGTTTCTGCAATTTACACATAATTTCTGACCATCTTCAACAAATAAATAATTAATAAGCTTCCACAGCAGAATGTGCCAATGTACAGCTGTTCTCAATCATAGGGACCTGGGGAACTGTTGTAGCTGCTGGATGGTCTGTCCTCTCAGCTGGTTTAATTGAATGCTACTTAATATAACTAATTTGATTATGGTACCAATTAGCATATTTAAAGTTGAAGAAGCAACTGTTCTCATGTTTTTATCAGACCAAACTCTCCTCCAATAACATTTTTTTTTCTTTCACAAAAAGCTTAACAGCAGACAATTTCCTGGAGGTTTAAATCCAGAATTTGAAAGAGCCAGCATGCACAGTAGGTCCACATGATCAAGAGCTGCAAAACACCGCTCTAGAAGCAGTTTTTTTTTTTTTTACTGTTTGTGATAGTGAGTAATAGGGCTGAATGGATGACCCATGTCTCGTGAGGGAGAAATCAGCGAAACTGCAGATTTCCTTCATTAATGTCTGGGCTTTTGGGCCACTTCATTTGTGTGTGTGTGTGTGTGTGTCTGTGGTGGGGGGGGGGGGGTGGGGTGGGGTGTGTGTGTGTGTGTGTGTGGGGGGGGGGGGGTTCAGGCTGCAGAGGAAGTGCTCGTCAGTCTCAGAACTGTGTTCTCTTTGATGCGTGTGCGAGGTAGAAAAACTCACAGCTTGGCTTGACACACAGCTATATTAATCATTCTGTCAGCCACTGCACACCACTGCAGATGTACGGGCAAATGAGTAAGTAAATGAGTGAATGAATGCATAAATAAATAAATAAAACACCCTAAATGATTTATTTTTACATATATTATGTATTATAATATTATATAATATGTATACATGCGTACATATGCAAACATACATATAAGACACATAAGCATATATATTTGAATCTTGAATCTTGAATCATGAATATTTGTACACACACTTGTTGCCTCATGTTCTACTGTTGTGAAAGATATTTAAATTAATTAGTACAGTAATTTACAAATACTATAATCATTTATTTTAGTTTCATTTCCTTTTATTCAAACACACAGTTGTGTTTTTCAAAGTAAGTGAACACTAAAAAGATAATAGGAAGCATTGTGACATTCTGAACTTGATGTGAACCCAGATTCAGTCCGACTGAGGTGTGCCTCTTCCTTAACACTGACTAACAAGTTGAAGGAAGTGTTCTATTTTGCTCCAGACTGCTTCTGAAATGGATAGACGCTGTGCCAGCAGTGAAAAATCTCAAACTTAGAGTTAAATTATGTTTTAGTTACATTGGCTGTAATTGGCTATTGTATCAGTCCATGCATATTGGTATGGATCATCCTCGTCCAGCAAAACTCTGTCTTTTTTCCTGTTATTTGCATTCCAAATTTGACTTCTGATATTACAGTATTGCAATTCTGTGTCCTTTTGGTGTCAGAATCCAGGGATAGAGATACAATCTGGACAGATAACTGCAGCTTTTTAGACTAAAAATGAATTGATAATAATTCCTTGTGAGTTGTTTGAAATTTTACAATGGTGTTCAAATACAAAACAGATCCAGAGGTTCTGAGGTTTCTTCCCAAATAAAACTGTTGGTTTGGAGACCCATTCCTTGTAAGCTTAATGCATGCTGGCATGATAATAATGCTTTGTTTGCTGCTTCACAAATCGCTGTAATTTAGTAACTATTTTACTTTTCCACAAATGCAAGTTTGAGGAAGATAAGGCTTTTTGTTCCGTTACTGCTGTCATGGTGCCTTCTTTCGCGAAATGTGTTTTATAACTTTGGATGCATGCGGCTTCAGTTCCTATTGCTTGTTGACTGTTGTGCTTCTGGATTGGCTGGTGCCGGGTTACTCTTAAAACACAGAGTGTCGTTCCATCGTGTAACGCAAGTCGCTGAAAAGAGGTGGGTGTAAACCTATTCCAAGGAACGTTGCCTGCTTATAAACAGTGCAGACTCTAACACTTTCACAAGCAATTTGAAAATTGCCTTGCATGAGACCCCCAACACAAAGACAGTTACTTTATCTATGAGATAGTAGAGATGCTTCAGAAATTATTCATACCACTAGTAATGCCTGTACAGGATATTACAGGGTTTCCATGAGTTGCGTGTTATCTGTTTAATATCATTTCATATAATAACTACAGCATTGACAATGTTTTCTGTTTTGATAGCCTGGGGATTTTTATTCAGTAAAAACTGGAAAACAGATTTATTTTTAAAAATCAAATTTACAAAGAAAATCCGTTATGCATTTTTTTTTGCAGCTTTGTGTGTGATGGTGTGGTATAATTTCATGGCTCTTCACTTTGTTTAGAAATAGCCAGAACGAAAAGAATGTGATAGTCAAAACAGCAAATTCACCTCTCAAGTTGATGTCATATCAGGAAAATGCAGTAATATAAATAAAGCGTGTAAATACGATTTATACGAATTTATTTACAGAAAGATATCTCCAGTGTTGTGTATTTTAAAACTGTTAAGTCTTCATGATTCACCTCCGAAGCAGCCTAATTGGAAATGATGTATTTTCAAGGGGTTTTCCCTCTCTCCAGTCATACGAGAAGACGAAGCATGATGATGAAGCATGGTATTCCCCTGCATATGGTGGTGCAGGCCAAACTCACGTGGGTCACCTGATAGCAACACGCTAGCAGTATGGTGGAGGTACTGTACGGAGGAATGCACAGCTGACAGTCAGACTTTGGCTTCTCAGATTGTCTCACCGCTGCCACTGAGTGCCCCCTCTGGCCTGTGAAAGCAACTATGGGTTGTGTGCAAAGCATCATGGGATAGGCTTGATAGGCTATCACCTTCTTATGAATCTGTAGCAAGCTGTTCAAGAGCATCCTTATAGTCCATATTGACTCAATGAATGGGCAAGCCTGGTGTTCACTGTCATGATATCATATATTAATACAAAGAAAAATACAATCAGCTTGTTGTTGCAGTAAAATAAACACTATTCCATTTTATATATAGAACAACATATCTTTATTTTGAACTGGATGTTTTTTTTATCATACTTCTTTTCCTGCACTTCAGCCCGAGTAAACTAGCTTGTGGTGGCTCCTGCCAGTCTGTGATAACCTCATTACATGGTAATACAGCAGTCAGTGTACTGCCACTCATGGAACACAGCAAGCAGATTTTACATTAGAGAGGAAGAAAGTCAGAAAAGGAAAAAAACTTTATTGAGCAACTTGCTCAAAATTCCAATTGTCTGACAGTCAAATGATATGTTGTGCAGGTTTGGCTGTCATTTTAGGCACTTGGACAAAACTCTGGCAGTATGTTTAATGGTTGTGAAAAGGTGGTCATGGGTGCTTGCATGCTGAATGTTCTGTATCTATATAGTGGTCACAGTGTCATGGCTACACATGGCTGGTATGGCTAACAGTTACAAAATACTGTGTATAATATTACTACTATGGGAAGGCAATACTGTGCTGAGTACCGAACCGGAATATAAGACAAAGGCAATGAAGACAGAAAAAAATGTTTGATCCCATAAATAAAAATATATAATGTTTTGTATAATACAGTAGCATGGTAAAATGTTTCAAGTCTGTTAGAAACTGTGGCTATTGACTCTGATGTAGAATACCTAATTCTGTGCAAGAATCTTTCATTTGTTTGAAGACTTGGATTGACAAATGGGACGGGAAAACTGTGCAACGAACCGGAATGTAAGGTAAAGGCAATGAAGACGGTAAAAAAAAAATGTTTGATCCCATACATAAAAATATGCCATCAGCTGGATGTGATGTGTAAATCGCAGGCTGTGCGGTGAAGGCGCCCTATGTCGTGCAGATTAAGGGATCCCTCCGCTAAAAGGGAAGCTACACTGTCCAGGAGTGTCACTGTAGTGTGTCAAGGATTTGTCACCAATCCCACTATTGTAACAGCTGTAATGACAGTAAACCAGCCACGAGCAAGCTAGTGAGGATGTGATAGTTCTTGCTTCCATGTTTTGGCTTGTGGCAGAGGCTACAGGATCATTAACGTGTCTGAAAACATAAGGTGGATAGTTAACTCAAATGTTTTATTGCCTTGCTTGCCCCATCCAGGTGTTCAGGATATTACATCCATCCTTTTAGTGAAACTTCCTGTGGAAAGAAAGGTGCCTAGACTGAAATTATCATGGCCAATTTACTGCTGAAAACATACCAAGCTGCAAACAATCATTTTCATGTTCTGTGGAGTGTCTTTTATTAAGAAGCTGCAGCATCTGAAATGGCCCCTGTCCTACCCAGACGAAAAGGGAGTACCTTCTCAACAATTCTAATGACTGAAGGATCAATTACCAGGACAAACTGAACCATATTATTCTCAGAGATGGTAGAGCATGGCAACTGACCCTGTCTTTTGTGGTGTGACCGCAACATGAGGTCTATAGAACCTCAAGAGCAGTGGTGACTGATAAATAAAGCAACCTCTCTTCTGAAGCAGTAACCAAAGAAATACCAACAGTGTTGCCTTATTGGAAGTGATGATGGGTGCCGTGTGTGTAGTGGCTAAGAAGGTGTTCTTAGAAAAAAAAGATTACCTGTTGAAATCCTGGATGGGGCAAAGCAGTAGTAAACTTTAGGAGGCTTTTAAACCTGAATTGCTTCAGTGAATACACAGTTGTTTACATGCATAGAATGTAAGCCATGGGTAATAATTTGAATGATCACTAAGTAATCAGCAGGAAATCAGTAAAGTAATGAGAGCAGGTACAGTGGTATCAGTAGGGTTGAGCTTTGTTTCATCCTGTCTTGACCATCTAGCTGGTGGAAAGTTTGCCGGTCCTCTCTGGTAGTTGTGTCAGCTGCACTGGTGTGAGAGGTAGGGGATATATCCCATTTCCTCACACCAGCACTATTCTGCAGCAGCTTGGCAGGGCACTGTAGCCAATGGGACAGAACAGAAAGTACAGGTTTTGACTCGTAGTCCAGGAGTGTGGCAGTATATACACAATGTTTAGTGTAATACAGTAACATGGTAAAATCTTTCCAGAGGGTTAGAGACTGACTCCATGCTGTAGATTGCCCAGTTCATTGCAAGAATTTGTTTGGGGTCTCAGATTGACAAATAGAATGGGAAAAAAAAACCCCCACCACATCAGAACTCATACTTGTCAGGATTTTAAGTGTGCAAAATGTTCTAGGTAGAGAACAGCACATCAAATAAATTTTTAGGAGGGGATTCAGTAGTGCTGTATAAACCTTCACCTGTAGACAGTCAAAACAGAATGAAATTTAGCCACTAATTAGAGTCCTGCAAGTTATCACCTCTAATCCCCACCCAAACGCAAACCCCCTTCCTAGAAAGCAATAGGCTTTGTGCAGACTGCACTTTATAGCTACGGTACATTATGTTGTACATAGTTATTGTGCATAATTATTTGTAGTTCGATAATTTATTCGGATTGTCTGTGGAACGTGTATAAGGAAGGTAAAGACTTCATTATAAAGACTGCGTCACCCTGCCGATTATATGATGCGTTAAATACGTTATCAGGAAGAGCTACTCTTATCTTAGGTATCCGAGTATCTCGAGGGCAAATTGTTTATTAAAATATTAGACAGGAGTAGTACAGTTGCAGGATATTAGCAATGTAATCAAGTTTTTAAAAATTTTTAACAATGAAGTTGTGTCATTGGATGATTGTCAGAAAGTTAGGTGTATTACTTAAAGCAATTTAATGTCTAATATCATTTTTGCGTTATGTCTGAATTTAGAAAACATTTTCTTTTTAAAATAATATTTATTATTTTATAGATGAAACCTTTGCTAAACAGTTAGTTTTTTTTATTATTATTTACGCTAGGGCTAAATGCTTTGTGTATCACTCTTATCTAAACACGCACGTAAAACGATTCGCCCAGACAGTTCTGCTCATGCCACCCACATCATGCTGTTGAGTCTTGCAGAAAGCTTGTCCGGGTTAAAAAAAATACAAATAAAGCACAGACCTCGTTTGAACAAAGCTGTGGCTACTTGCAGCAATTGTCTGGTGTTTGTGCTCTCTGAGATCGAAATGTTTGCTTACAAATGTACGTGTTTTGCTATCGGTGATGAAAACGAGAAATGCGTTCGATGCATAAACTTTGAATTTTTACTATTTAACAGTAACAATGGACTTCAAAGATCATCTGTGCCAATATGTTAACCCTGTAATATCTGCAGCGTATGTGCACCCTGTTGAAGTAAACGTTCTAAAACGTTTACATCTACAATGACGTTGTGTCAGCTTGATTGCAGTTCAACGTATGGTCAGATATAAAGAGAAACAAAGCAAATATATTGGAATATGATAGATACTACTCCCGACATCGTTCACGGACCGCAAATGAGAAAGGAAAGGGCTTCATAAAATGTGTCAAGTATTCTTAAAAAATAGGAATTTCGACAAGTTACTTTATAGCGCCTACAATGTCTGAGGGTAGTATGCCGCAAGACCCCACAGCCTTCACAGCCATGAGTGCTCCCGTTCTACACCTGAAAGACATGACACTTTTATGCTTTCTGTAATAACCCATATTGTATGCACTGAACCTTTAATTCTTTGTGATAACAGCCGAAACTGAAAAGTGATGCGTTTACTTCGAAGTTATTTTAATTCGCAGCCCCCAGCATTTTAAAACATTTTATTCACCTGAAGGAAAAAATAACGTTATAGCCTATAAAAGATATTTATAATATTATTATAGATAGATATAAAATATAATAGATATAATCTATATATTATATAGATTATATCTATTTAATATCAAATATATAGTTCGCATATTAGCTATTTAATTTATTTTTATTATTTCTATTGTTATTTTTAGTTCTTGTTTATCATTTGTTGTTCTTGCTGTTGTACCACTACAAATAGTAGTTCTCGCATTTACTCGTGTGCAGGCTAAGTATTTGTAATGGTATGAAATGGTCAAATGCCGTGTTTGTACCTCATGATAAGAAAATTGTTTCTCTGCAAAATATTAAAAAACTGATTTTAAATGTCCCGTCCATATACCCTGTCCCCCTCTTCTAGTCTGAAAGATTAAGATTATGATTCCCAGTGTCCCAGCAGACAACTTGATTGATTACATCATATTAAGGTCATTTCTACTTTGGGGTAATTTTCTTTCCTAGCCCCGGGCGCTCGTCGGCTGCGCGTTTTTATTGCGGGCTGTGCGGAGGCTCCGCGCTGTTGTTTTTCTGCACTATCGAATTAATGATCTCGAGGCCATTCAAGTGAGGCCGCGCGACCTCGGGGAGGGATACCGGTGAACAGCTTCACAATAATAATAATCATAATAATAATAATAATAACATCCTTTCATCGTTAGTGCATACCATATGTTTTTAAAATTTGTATAAAAGTAATGCTGTTATGCCACGGCAATTTGACTTGATAATTAATGCAAGGATAATTACAATAAGCCTATAATTGATATCTAAACGTAACGTAAAGGTATGAGACATCTCTATAATTTCCAATCACTATATGTATGTATGTATGTATGTATGTATAGATATATAACGTAACGTTTGGTTATCTTTTTCTTTGGACCACTGTGATTGCATAATGATTTTTGTAGTGCACTAGAAGAGCTGTAAACGCATATAATACATGGGGGTCGACAAATTGATTGCTTAAGTGAAACCCAAATACTCCTTAATATGTGGACGTTAATAGAATATCAGCTTACAGTGAACCGCTTTGCTACGGTTTCTGTGCTTCCTGGGCTGTATAGAAGATGAGCTGTATTTCAGATCACCAAGCCTTCAGGAATAAGAGTGAATATGCAACATATTTACTGACCCTTGTCAAAACGTCAAAGAATCGCAGCAACAGAAGTGGAAAGTCTCTTGAATAAGCATGCAATTAGCAAAAATAAATTGACGGTTAATTTTCACAGTAGACTGCTGCCACCTTCTGTGACAGAATTAAAATGGACTTTTCTTGCGTTGATTGACAAAACTGGCAGTTATCAGATGTGCTTTGGGGATAGAGATAAAATGAGAACGATTACTTCAAACATCATGAAAGTCTGTGTTGTGGTTAATGTGGTTCACGTACACGTTTGCTGTTCGAAAGAAGTTGTACTTCTGTATTGAACCATGGTACCAGAGACCTGCTTTAACCCGATACACGTGCCACTGGTCGCTCGCCTGCCTGCGCCTAATGACTGAATCCACAATCGACGTGTCCGCAGGAATCGAATCGAAATCCTTGGTTTGCGAATCTCTGACGCTTTTCAGTGAAGAAAAAACACGCCCTTTAAATGTATTGCTTTAATTCATTCATACTAGTATACATTGAAACGATAATTAATTATTTGCGTCCAGTTGCTTTCCTAGGGAAAATGTCCCCCACAGACACACGCATACACACAGCGTCGGTCGTATACTGCCTCTGTATTAGAACGATCTATGAAATGAAAGTGCATTACAATAAAGATAATTGATTGTCTGATCTAAATCATTATAAACAATATATGCTGTATTTAGTTCGTGCCATTCCCTACAATCGAATTATTTTTCTGGTTGTTGGCCTACACTCAACTACATCAGTGGAAATGATGTAAAATATTAGGGCAAGGGGGACGTCATTCATCCATGAATACCTTTTTTATTCCTTAGTTACCTATGTAATTAACAGACTTCTGTTCTTAGCAAACAAGTCCAGCAATCTATGCTGCTTCTACACCCTCGTGGGGGATATCGTTCATATCAGGATAGCGTCTGCAGCCCAGACTAACATCAGTCTCTGGCGGCGAGTTAAGAAAGAAGAAGAGAAAAAGTGGCTAGGATTAGCGGTCAGATTTCCCATTTCCCATAGACGCCCAAGGTCTTGAACCCAATTAATGGCTAATAATTACCAAGCCAACTTCACTGCAGCCGCTTCTGTGCCTTCATTAAGCCGAGGAGAAAAAAGGGACCGCTTGAGCGCCAAGGGTACTCCTCTAGACCGGCCAAAAAGAACATGCTGCGGTGTTGGACAGTGTTTTTCCTATTACCTAACAATAACGAAGGGAGAACTTGTAATTCGTTTGCAGATGCTTCGATATACTTCCTTTGTTGTCACTCTTTTGTAATTGACATTACTCTGACAAATATTAGCATCAGCCTTTATCCCTGTGTTCACTCTTCCTTGTATGTTAGTGCATTGCTATTTGTCAGCGTTTTTGCAGCATTAGCGCTGGCATTCGATTCCGTTTCGGGCAGTAGTTTTGTTTGCGCGTGCCCACCATTTCTACTCCAACGGCGCTACGGTGAGTGATTAAGTCCGTGTAAAACACAGTTTTCAAACTGAGGTACGTGCGTGTGTTTGCGAGCTGTGTGTGTGTGTGTGCGTGTGCGTGTGTGTGACCGTGCGTGTGTGTGCGTGTGAGCGTGCGTTCGCGCGTGCCCGCGTGCGTGCTTGTGTCAGGCTGTCTGCGCGTGGGTGTGCGCGAGAACATATTAAGTCCGAAGAGCTTTTCACCCCCCTGAAGTAATCTTGTTTACTTTACTGTTACATTGACTCTGGCAGAATGACCATTTACAACGCTCATAATAACGTATAATTCACACCGCAGGTCAGTGTTTTGATGTATCCTGAATACTCAGTCCAGAATCCTGGCTGGGAGGGTTTTATTTCAGATATCTAATGTACCGAGATGTTATCTCCGCGCAGCTCATAATCCCGGGCCTATTCCTACCGTGGATAAAGCTCCAGTTTCAGCGTTTTAGGATAAAACTCCTGCTGGACTACAGACCACACGAATCCCACGTATTTTTTTTCTTTACTTGCCGCGTCATATTTCTTAATTCTGCTCCATTCTATCTGATTTCACTCTGTTCTGCAATACAATCACTGAATTGAATGATAATAAAATAGTTAAATAACTGTGTAAAACCTAAATTCAAACTGTAAAAAAAATGATTTTTTAAATGATAAAATGATTTTATTCTATGTTCTAATCAGACCAATGCGTTACGTTTACAAAGACATGCCGACCGAACGATTTTTGCCATTCATCATGACTTTGTTTATGTGGCCTTTGTAACTCAGAGCAAACTATAGCATACATTTGAACATTTCATAAACCAGACCATCCTTAACATTTAATTTTCACAAAAGTAGTTCGCTCTTGAAAATAAACACACAAATAAACTAAAATGTCAGATAGTGTTAGTATTAATAGCAGGTATTGGTATTAGCATTAGTATTGGTAGTAATTGCTGTGAATGACCCTCTAGATGTTTATCGTGCCAGACCACTTAGGTTTGGTGCCTTAGAGTATGACTAATTTCCATAGTTCAGAGAATATATTTTTAATATAGACAATATATTTTCTGTCAAATCATTGCAGATGTCAAAGATAAATGGCCAAAGAATAAAAGCAAGAGGCATTTAAAGCGTGAAAATGCAGTAGGAGTTAACGGATCAATATTTCAACAAAAAAGCCGCTTTCTTCAAGTAGAAATGACCAACATACAGTTACATAACATCACACGGTACAATGGATTCGGATGTAACCACACCTGAAAGAAATATGAAAAGTCTCATTAAAAAATTTCTCTGAGTGCATGTGTTAAATTAAACACAAGCTTTTGATACGGGCTTATTTCACGGAGCTCCGTGATTGGAGTTCTCATGAAAACCGTCTGATTTAATTAATAAAGATAATATATTGCAGTTGAACTGGTGATGTTAATGCCAAAAAAACGGATATTGCTGCGGCCTGGAGAGCAAAGCACCTCTCTTCCGGGGTCTGGGCCAGCATCCCTCCCTTCCTGTGCTCAAACCACAGGAAAATGGCAACAATCTGGAAAGAAAATACTCCAAATGCGTGGTTACAGACCCATCACGTTTCCAGGAGCTCGTAAAAAGCAGACGTTTAAATGACGCAGAAAACTATTCCCCAATGAGCGAGTGTTGAAGAGCAACACTTTTCTTTACAAGCGTAATTACAGTTAATTGCTCTTAAAAAAGGTGTTGCTCCGTATGAAATAATTTGTCCAACCCAATGTGAGAAAGCAGTGCGTTATATGTTTAAATTGTTCTGGAGGGGTAGTGAAAACATTGATACAACAAAATAAAACAGCTGCTCCACAGCGTTTTCAGTTCTCCTTCACTCCTTTATACATTTAATACAGGTACAGCTACCGTGAAAACGGTCAGTGCCCTCGCGGAGAGAATGTCTATTAATCAAATTGAGAGATCAATTCTACGTGTCTGTACACGTTTATGACTATGAATTTGAATATTTTACTCTTTGTTTTGATTTGTTTGATATTACCTATCAACGTATTTTCCCGGAAAATGATATGCAGAGCCCTTCCTCTCTTTCGTAGTGCGTAATCATACAGGCAATACTGCAGTTAATTTCTAACGCAATGGTTCATCGAGTGCCTTTATTCGGTGTTCCAGTTCCCCTTTTTATTTCAGTTTTGGTTGGTTTTTAATCACCTGTGAAATACAGGTGTCATATCAAAACAATGACCGCACTAATACAGTCCTGACAAAACCAGTTGTGACGTATGAACAATTTCAACAAAGGTAGAGCAAAAGTGGTGGGTTAAGGGGTTGTTGAAGACCAGGCTGAAGTACTTGACAGAAGTCATATTGTTTTTACCTTAATTTACTTTCACCCAGGTGTAATAAGCAATACTTAATGGACAAATACGGTCACAGAATAAGGCGGCATGTATTTTTCTGTGTTACCATATTTGCGTTTCAGTCTGTATTGTATGCACTGTACTCTCAGATCAGAGCAAGGCTGTTTGGTATATAACACGTCTCAATCAATGTAAGAGGAGTTTAGATGATTTACAATTACCTGAAGCCAAATTGATAATGATTATGCATAAAAACACTAAACAGGAAGAAATACTTTATCGAAACAATTTTTTTATGACAAAAATATTGTTTTTCACGTGTCCCTGAATAGCAGTATATTTTTTTTAATTAAACGGGGATTGTCAGCGTATTTCACAATGCGACACGGTACCATCCTCTAGATTATTATTATTATTATTATTATTATTATTATTATTATTATTTGTCCTCATAAGCAGAAATCGAAAGCGCTGTTTTTCCAGTATTTTCAGTATCAGTATCTTTAAGAGAAAGTAATCTAGGAAAAATTGAAGAGATAAACCTTTGATGTTGATCGCTGTGCTTCGGAGCCAGACTGTCCCGGGGGAGGTAGGCTATACCTGAACAGGGCTGCGCTATCACACTCAGTAAATCTACATTTCAGTGGCAGCTATATCCGTGGTTGCGATTTACAAACGAGTCCCAGTTTAACCATTTGATAGCAGATTTTGTTCCCGTGGTTGACAATGAAAGTGGCTTGATTGAGAAAAGCAAATTAAGGAGGTCAGAATCTTCATTCAGTAAATTGATGCAATGCAACACTTTGAAAAGGGATGGAATAAGTTATTGGAGTTACGTGAAACAGTGCCCAAGGAAACAAAAAATAAACTTAATCTTAGATGGCTGGGGTCGCACATTAGAATGTTTGTTTTAATAATTTACTTATTATTAAACCCAGACACTCCCTTTGAAAGTTTTTGCATGCACGACAGTAAATTATATGTGTAGTATTCCAAGCGTATCCTTCTGCAATAAATACGTCTGAAATGCAATAAATAAATAAATAAATGATCTTAGAAATATAACATTGTGAATTTTACATTTTCCCACGTTTGTTCATTTTTAGTTGTTTTAATCGTTGCTATCTTTTGACAGTTCAAATAGAAAACACAGACACGTAAATGATAATCAATATTTATTTCTCGAGCAGGCAAGTAACATTCAATTTAATGCAAAACGTGATAATACTGGCATAAAGACCATGGCAACATGCTGATGAAAACGGATGTCAGTTCCCCTGTTAATTTGCTGGATCTAAACCTTACTCATTTTAGTGACTTCAGCATTTTGTGCCATTGGTAGAATCTCCTGTCTCCGTCCCTTTCCGCTGCACTTCGTTAGAAGTTTTGTAATTAATTCGGTTCGGCAGGAATTATGGCGCGCCGTATCTCTGTCTCCTGTTAAGCAGAACTATTGCGTTGACCTCGCAAGACAGGAGTAATATAAACATAAAAGCGCAAACAAAACATGTTGAAATTATTGAAACAACAGCTCAGCTACACTGTAAGATGCGATTTATTGGAATGGATTGTTTCTTGAGGCACTACGAACGAGCTATCAAGCGCTGTCATTTGAGAAGGTCTCGGAATTTCTGGCCTATGTTTATGTAAACACTCGGATCATTTTGATCCCAGCATGAAATAAACATTATATTTATTATTCTGTGGGAAATATTTGATATTGTATCACATAAATGTCAGTGATTCATTGTATACATGTTGCAAGATGTATTCAACATGTACTATTATTAACATTAAAAAGATAGGTTAATCTTTCACCATTCATCCAAAAACATTTTTTTCATAATTGCAAAGTTTGCAAAATTGTTTTTGGTTTTTCATCTACATGTTCACATATCATGCGATATAATAGTCACATTATTTCTTGCATCACTATTACATTGCATGATATGAACTGCACTCATCAACGTCGATTACATTTTATGCATATGCATATATATATATATATATATATATATATATATATATATATATATATATATATATATATATATATATATAGTATATACATGCCCAAACAATGCATGCACGCTTTAAACAGGTGCAAGGTAGAGTCATACTTACCACATGAGAGGGTCTTTCTTTCCTTCTTGAGGCTACCTGGACCGCCTATAATGCCGCTGTTTATTGTTTACACCGCTAAAGTAAATAAGGAAGTCGCCCCCCCCCCCCTATGCACAGATGGGGAATAGCCGCACAAAAATAGAAAAAAGGTTTTTTTTTCCATTTAAAGGTTTGTCATATTTATTTCTGTTCCTAAGAACAGAGAATCCTGCACCGCTTCTGGTCGCGTTCTCAGCTGAGTGTACAGATCGCTGAGAGGGCTGCACCAGTCTGGCCAACATATGAAACGCAGTCACCGCGTACACGGGTGCTAAATCATCTCCTAAAACCATAGGCACTTTTCATTTGACCTTATACCTATTGATGGATCTCAATTAATGGTGTCAAAAATAACTGAATGAAAGAAGGAGGTTGCTGCACCGAAATAAAATAATAAGTTTCTAAAGTTACACGTTAAAATCGTAGCAATGATGAATAGAAAATATATACAGGAGTCAAAAGGAACAAGGCAGACAGTTGCAGAAACTGTGTAAGATTATATAATAAGAATAATAATAATAATAATAATAATAATAATAATAATAATAATGATAATAACAACAACAATAATACATCATTTACGATACATTTGTACTGTACCTTAAATCCTTAGATGTCACAGTTTCATTCTTTATTTTGTATCATAATTGGACATTGTCGGTATTTGATTTGAAAACAATCACCTTGCAATTCAGGGATGCGACCTTGACCCTACATCCCGTGCAGTGTCCAGCGCGAGACCGGATCCCGCAGGTTTGCGAAAAAATAAGAGTTATAGCTCTTAAAGGGGCAGCCGAGGGGGTGAGAGAGAGAAGGGGGGGGGGGGGGGGAGAAAGAGTCTGAGATGGTGCGGAGAGAAGGAGGAGGAGGGGAAGAGATAAGTGATCTAAAGGGGAGACGATAGGACAAAAAGTGATGATGATGAATACATTGGAAAGTTTTTTGGCCCTGACGAGGGTGTCAGATTGAATGGCCTGTGCGCATGTGCGAAGGTGTCCAAACTGACAATGCTTGTGAGATGAAGATAGTGTTGTTGCTGCTTCTGGGCTCAAGGAGGACGAGAGGAATCTACAAGCCGACACCATGAGATCCAAGGCAAGGGCGAGAAAACTGGCCAAAAGTAGGTCTTTTTTTCCCTTCTTACACTTTCACCCGGCAGCTCGATACTCCGAACTCTCGTGCAGATCATAACTGTGTCCTTTTCATTTAACAGTTCCTGTAAGAAACGCTTCTTTGTCCTCGCAGATGATATTTTCTGTCTTCACAACAATCTAAAAGCTAAAATACATCAGAGCCTCGTATGCCCACCCTTTTGCTGTTGCTGCCGTAGTTTGCTTGTTCACAGCGTCAGAAGTTTCTTATGTGATGAAACATCGCTGATGTTTGTCGTTTAAATGATAAGGAGGAAAAAACAATTGTAATTCCACGAGAACGCGACGTTGTAGTTTCGCCGATTTCTGCTCAATGGGGTTAGAAACTGTAGAATCGTTAAACGAAAGTTAGCTAAAAGTTGTCGAAAGGGATAGTAACTTTTTTATTGAGTCGTTCCAAGTCTTGTGAAATAATATTCCTGGCTTTTGAAATAGTGGGCGCTGTAGCACTGCTCATGGCAGCGGGGAGTTGGGAATCCAAAGAGTGAGCAGCGCTCAGAAACACACACACACACCGACAAGGGGACACGTTATGTAGGAGAGGGAATTTGAAAGAAAATGGCTATGTTTTCACGGAGTTTTCCCCCAGTCTTTTTTTTTTACCTCACAAGAAATTGCATCCATGAAGCCTTTTTTCCCGGGCCGTTGTGTTTCAATTGTGTTGTGGCTCTCCTTCTGGGAATGGCAATCAATAATGTTCGTGCTGCAAGAAAATACATTTCTCTGGACTGTTGCTAACTTGGTGGTATTTCACATGGGAAATGCGTTTATTCTTTTTTAACTGTGTTGTTTACGTCGTTTGTTTTGGCTCAAGGTATTTTGCTTTAATTTTTATCTTTATTAAGTATTTATTATGTCTAGCATGCAATACACAGCTTCTATGTCTATTTTAAATGCATTCCTTGAGGTAGTAACGAATTTATCCATGTATGCCATGTTTCTTCTTACCGCTAGTAAACGTGCAACAATTTAGGAGACCTCTTGTTTTTATTTTCTGACTGTATTCCCGCAGGTTTTGCTTGTTTGTTGTATTAAGGCGTCCATTCCGGATTATAATTTGTCATGCACAAATTATTTTTTCCGGTGAGTTTTTTTTGTTGTTGTCGTATTAATAGTAATATGCTGCAGTCAATGTTCGTGCACAAATATCATCACCGTTTTACATATAAATCGTTAAGCGATTCAGTAAAAATCACACAAAATGTCACTATATGCTGATTTAAACGAACGTGAGCAACAAAAGGGGGTATTTGTATAATTTTTGAAACTGTGAGAAATTATGCATGGCCATTTTAATAGATAGTAACCTTGTTTTGTTAGTACAGGCTAACTTTTGGACATAATGAACTGATGTTTTAAATGTTGCATTGTATAATATGACCACTTGTTACGTTCATAATAAAAACACATTGAAGAGTGATGTGACACATGATATGACATAACTATATTTATGAAACGTGTATGCGTTTGCACTCTTTTGAGTCCAGTTCTATGTCTAATTTAGCGCAGTGCTAGTTTTATGTGTTTCTATTTGGCAAATATACCTATGTCTCTTATTATAACAATTTCAACAGCAACACAGTACTAACATATAAAATCCATGCATTTCTGATAATAGTATTATACATATATGCGTAAATATTAAATTTTCATGGAGTTGCGGTGAAGCTGAAGCACTGAGCAGTTTAATCCAATGTATTCGAGTAATTTGTCATGAGTTACTGTTTATAATCATATTCTAAATCGGTAATGTAGAGACAAGAGCTTTGTGCTCCTACTGACCCGAACAGAGGTGTAGTTTGTTCACTTTCGAATAATTTCGCTCGTGAAATACCTGTCTTTAGGAAATAATTACACATTTATAAAAGACATTTTCTTCTAACAGGTGGGGAGAAACGCAAGCCCAGTCTGCACATATTTACAAATGAATTCAATTAAACGGCACTATAATGACCGAATAAGAAGGTTAAGGCCTTTAAACTTGGATCAAGCAATGGTATTTTTTTTTCTTTGAGTTTCAAAAGAGACTCAGTGCACCATTTTACCATTTCATAACAGGCCTACGAGTTTCTAATTCATCAGCCCATAGGCCTGTCTCCCTCCTAGACTTTATCCTCAGCATCAAGACTAATAATTTGAAAAGTTTATCGTTATATTATCGACCAACACAATATTTCCATATTTTATTTTTTTTTCCTGTGCAAATCGTACATACAGAAATCGTTATATATACACACATACAAACATACACATGCTCATTTACATACGCACATTTTTATATTCATATTAAGAACGTTTTATTTTGGAAGTAATTTTGTTGCTAGTTTTATAGAGAAAGTCTTACGTGTTTGAGGAAATTAGGTGATTTAGATTGAGTCACCGGCTTAGTTGGAAACAGTTAAACAAAATCCACAGGGATTCCAGGCACTGCACTCCTCGTGCACTTTAATTTGTGTCGAAAGAGATAACCTCGCGCCGATCAATTATATCCGTTTCTTAGTTCCTTCATTGCTGCCTATGCTGGGAGTTAAAGCAGCAATATTAGAAATTGCCCGTATTCATCTCTCATACTATCAGGCCTTTATATAAACGGGGTGCCCAATAGAATTCAGATGCATAATTTAAAATATTGACATATGTCAGTGTTTGTAGATTTTTCTGTCCACACGTTTAACAGTTTAGCAGTTTGGTGCAACGCATGACTTTCTTTAAAACAGCAGGAGATTAAACACAAATTTGTTTCCTACTTGAAAATCAATCGTAATGTTCTTAAACATTATTTGTGAGATGTAGTTTGTAATAAGGTTATAACTATTAAGCAGTAACCAGTAGAATAGCAGCAACAGCAAGTGTGTATATATATATATGTATACTATTTTGCACAAAGGTTTATGATGTACGGTCGTCTCACAGCGATTGCCATGCAGTATTGTATATTTCATTTATTTAATATTTTATGCCAGTTAATCTGGATTTGTTACGGATGTGTAGATAAGTTTGTATTCAGTGTTAAAGCATATTGCCAGTTTATGGGTGAAGGGCCTGGCACTCTTACGGGAAAGATGCACGGTAGTATACGGAGAAAGTCAGAATTTTAATCTAAATATCTTTTGTTTGTATGCTGTCCTGGTGTTCTCTGCTCAGATTTATTTGTCATTCTGCTCTCGAGTACGCTGTCCTGTATTTCAGTTTGCCAGGACTGCTCATTTAGGCCTACACACTTAAATGTTACATACGTAACTAAACAGACGCCACAAACTTGAGCGCACGTGACCTGGGACCCTGGTTGACAGAGAATATCACAGAATAGACTGGGGACTGGGGAGAAATGGATCCTGGCTTCTCCATTTTATAGTACCTTTTAATTACATAGCTTTCTGGGGTACCACGTCCACTGAGGTCAGGAAGTTCCAAAATGCAGAAAAATGTGAAAGAAGCAAGTTCTTAACCACATTAAATTATCAATGAAATTGAGAGTATATGCATATGGACCTACTGAGAAAGAAAACAATTTTTTTTCTTCTTTTTGCAACAGAGCGTTTTATTGCGCGAGCTAAGTGTTTACATTACATCTGCTGGGAGACACCTTGAAATTTTCACGTCCGCAGAATAACTATCTACCTGTTTTATTTTTCCTTTGTATGTAATTAGATGTTGTACAATGTTACATGTGTCCACAGTGTGAAAAGTCGCTAAAAAATCAAAATCTATATGTATACAGGATGTTCGTATTAAGGGCCTCGAGGATTCTGTTAGATCACACCGTGGATTTTGCGGCGACTGGAGTCAATGGGCGGATTCGACACTGCACATCATTTAAAACAGCCGAGCCCCCACAAAAAGCAATTTAAGGCTTTATTCATTTTCTGTCTCAATGTGCGCAGCCACCGATTTCAGTTAGGTTATATTCTAATTTGAAGGAGAAAATGATGACAAAACATTTTGGAATCATTATAGCAGAACACTTTGCAGTTACATTGCATCTGTCCGTCAACATATACAGAATGTTTTGCCTGAACAAGAAAATATCAGTGTGCCGAGGCTGGTCAGACTTTCGCCGCATGGAAGTATCGCAATTCCGTGACGCCAGTACGCATTTTTGCCTTATGCATAAATTCGACATATTTACAACACACGTGTACAATCGATTAATAACTGCACAGGTAAATGCATGATCACAGCATCAGCGGTTCCTCATATTAACACCGAGCTGGCTGCAATATGTACTGCAATAAGAGATATATTCGCTCACTTCGCCGGTAACAGCCCGAGTGGTTCAGAGACTGGGGTACAGGGATGGAGTTTTTAAAACGGGAGCGCGCGCAGGTCATTTATGTGACCTGTTAGAATTTGCAGTACAAGACGGACAGTTTGTACGACGGTGCCTGGCGATTCATATCGTAATTATGACGCCCCTGTCTAACGTGTTTCTGTGACCTTACCAACTGACTAAAACGAAACAAGTGTAGAAGTTGCATCCAACATAATATCCCACCTTGAACAAGACCGGAAAGCTAACGATGCGCCTGTAAATAAGATACACCGTGTCGCTAATCCCGGGTTTCACGACACAGTCCCCCATCCTGTTATTCAGTGAACTCTGAAGTATAATAAAATATCAAAAATGGTAAGTTTTTCTGCAATGTATTTTCCCCCAAGCCATGGAATAATTCATTCAAAGCTGAAGCTGAACTTTCGACGATAGAAATCTTACTTTTTTTATTCACGTTATTGGGGCGCATTTTCACTAATTTCTAATGAGAAGAAGGTATGCACACTGTCTCTGTTTTATGTCACTTTTAAAGTGTGAGCCAGGCCACTTTGCACTTTGATTGAATCAGTCCCTGCTTAAATTATGAAGCGATAACCATAAAAAATATCCTAATGTTTGTTATTATTATTATTATTATTATTATTATTATTACTTTTTATAAATGTTTTCCCTGTGCAGATCTTTACTCAACGTTCCTTTAAAAATAAAAAAAATATATATATATTTTGAGACGACTGGATGGTAATGGAATATAAACCTTTTGAAATTATTCATGGGGTACAGTTAAATTTGGCCAAGTTTCAGAGAAAGAATTTTTTTCCTATTTAAGTAAACGAAGCTCAGCCTTGGTACTGCAACTTGACAAGAAGAAATGACGTCATTAAGTAAATATATCGTCTGGACACTTATCACCGACTATCAACACTCCCTCACACAGAGAACCATTATTAGGGAGGGAGTCGCGAGGTCTCAATAAAAGTTTGAGCTTTGTGATTGCTGATCCTTGGAGAATACTATTTATTCACGGAAGACGCTTTTCAATGAAAGGAAACTGGTGCGTACTGGAAAATAAAAGGACCTGGCTTGCAAATGCCTCTAATTCATTCTCTTTCTCGCTCCCTCTCTCTGTCTATCTTTCTCTCTCTCTCTCCCTCTCTCTCACTCTCTCGTTTAACAAAACAAATCTATAACGAACCCACAGACCTCGGAAAGTTCACCTGCGCCGCCCAGCATAGGACCAGCTGTAGGTGTTACACTACTTTACAACATGTTTACACGATTGATCCCTTTTTATAAGAACGTTCGTTTTTAACTGTGAAGTAAGATTGATTTTAATTTGGACGACTGTTTAGATAGGCTGTATGTGTTATGAACAACCCGTGTTGTTGCACAGCCTATGATGTTTTGACAGATCTAATAAAACCAACCCATAACACTGTAAACCAACAATGGGAACTGTGTTAAAGCCATGATAAAAGACACAGGCCCAAGAGTACACATGAGGCACTGAGTCTGCACAGTTAAAATGGCTGACAGTGAAGTTTCTTTACCCAGGTAGACATTGTTACGCAAAATAATATCTGAGAAAAAAAAATTGGCGGGTGGTAAAAATGCAATCCCTGCTCAGATTCATTACTAAAAGTTAAGGACAAAACCCCTTTGACTAGACTGAATGCCCTCCTCGTAGTATGTAAGGGAAATGCAAAAAGATGTGAGGTCATAAACTACAGACCCATTTATATTATCTTTTAACTGTTAGTATGTGTATGATAACAAGACTCAGTCAATGGCCAGCTTCATTGATACCTACCTGCAAACGGTCATAGAGTTGATATTATATCTATTAGTGTGGAGACAGTGTAGGTGTATGTCTGCAGAGAAGTACCTCTATACGAAAGGTAACCCACCAAAGGCGCCTTATTGCCTGGTTTTCAGTAGTGTTCCTCTGAACTCTGTATCTCTATACTTTCTATATCTTTCACACACATACACACAGGCTGATTCTCACAAGCATGCAAACACGTGCAAACATTTTGTACACACACATGCACATATGTACATTGTCATACATGTTCACACACATACAAGCGTTTGTTCACACACATACATGCACGCACGCATGCACACTTACAGCCACACACACACACACACACACACACACACACACACACACACAAATACACACACACAGATGCAGAGATCAGAGCAGGTTGAGGGTGGATGTTCCTGGGCCGAGTGTCGGCCCAAGAGCTAAATTAACCCCGGTCTTTCCAGAGTGGAAAGGTTGAGCAGTACTGCCAGGAGGAGTTGGCTTGGGTTTTTTCGGTGGGAGGGCTGTGCCTGGCCAGCTCAACCCGAGGCTGCTGTTTTAAACAGCCAGTGGTTTTTGGAGGTGAAGCAGCAGGGGCCTGACCTTGCCCAGGTCTGTCACAGGTGACTCATTACACAATCTCTACATGGCATGGTTCTGCTGAAGGCCTCTGTTTGACACATCTCGCTGACTCTGTGCAGGGAAGTCAGGTGTGGAAGGTCTCAAAGCACAGGGGGTGTGTGTGTGTGTGTGTGTGTGTGTGTGTGTGTGTGTGTGTGTGTGTGTGTGTGTCGGGGGGGGGCTTCAGTCTAACCACCATGGCACTTTGTCATTAAGTTTGAAAAACAAATTCAAGCACACATCACTTTTTTTTGCATTTGCATTTCTTGCACAACCCCAACAGTTTGGGGATTGACAAAATGAAATAAAATATTGTCTAAGAATAGCAAAAAAATGTACCTGTCTCCGATTTTTTTTCCAGTTAGATTGAATTTGGCCCTTAATCTGTGTAGACATTGCAATTCAGAATTCATATCTGCCTAAAAACCGTATCACTGCTCTCAAGTAGCTTTCTCAGACAGCAGCTTTCTCCTGTTCAATGAGGACATTATTGCAATATGAGATATTGCTAGTAGGTATGAGTGCCTGTTTTTAAGAGCTGCAAATCCTGATAAGTATTCTTTCCATGTAGCAGACCATTTTATTTATATATTTCATTTGTTATTGAAGAAAAAAACAGTCAGACCACATGGAGCAGCGTTCTCATAGAAACCTCAATACGAGCCATTACATAGCCGTTAAAGGCACGTCTGGGTGAACCGTGAGCTTATCGTGTTACAGCCAGCGCTGCCTTATGTCCCGGGCATGTCTCGCTTCTCCGGAGGCACAAAGGGAGAGGACGCTGGAGCTTTTCAGCTTTTGCAGCACGTCTCTCGATGAGGCGAACCTCGAACCCGAGCGGTCTCGTTACGTACGCTCCGAGCGTGAAGCCCATCCTGGAGGTTTCACCGGGGGAAAGCGGAGGGCATGGTGGGAGGACCGCGGCTGCGCCGGGAGTCGCTCGCCCGATCGTCGTAACCGCGGTGACGTCAGCGTGACGTAACGCCCCTCGCTCCTCTTCTTCTGAGGGTCGAGTCCTTCACTACCCAGCATGCATTGCGCTTCCTGCAGTCCTCCTCACACACGGTGCAGAGATTCTTGCACCGGGGGCCCCCGTGCCGTTCCGCCCCCCCCGGTGCGGCCTGGTAGACCTGGTCTCTGCAGGACCCTCACAGTGGGAACGGCTCACCGTCACTCACAGATGTCCTGCTGCCGCCAAGATCACAGAGCTGGATCTTGGAATGTAAGCAACACAAAAGAGGACTGGGCCCTTCGAGAGCAGAGAACAGGCTCTACACAAGCTGTCGTTCAGCACAGAGACCCACGGGGTGAAGTTTTACTAACCGCAAACTGTGTACTGGACCGACACAGAAATATAATTATCGCAGAATGAAAGGTCCTGTGTTGATTATTGGAGGCTATAAAATGACAAGAAGTCTAACTCATAAAATACCTGTGAAGTCAGAGTCAAACATTTTTAGGTGTCCAGCAAAAGGAATTCAATGACGGAGGTTTATGCCCGTTCAGCAGGCACTAAAATTGTAAATTGCAGAATCTTTAATAATAGTAATCGAAGTGCAAGACTGCAATAAGGAAATTTTGTGCACTTAGTGAATGTTATGGTTGCGCAAGACCCTGACAAAACCTTGCTTTCGATCTGCCTGCCATCGAAAGAAAATACAAAGATTGTCTGATAATTCGTTATTTATTTATTTTTTACTGAAACAGAGGCGTCAGCCACAATGGTGTTTTTTGTGTTCATATTGGATATCCACCAGGCACTCTTTGTTTATAACAAGCACAGCATTTGGAATGTAGACAGTCACCTGCTTCTCTCTCCCATATTGATGAATAAGATCATGAAAACTACATCTGTGGGACCTCTGTGCCCCTTATCCTCTGGCATGGGAACCTGGAAGAAAACCACAGACGACAGTGTGTGTGTGTGTGTGTGTCTGTGTGTTTTTGGGGGGGGATTTTGAAGGAGAAAGAGAGAGAGATAGAGAGAGAGGCATTTTGAGGGGTTTGCACGTAAGTTGCAAGATTCAGATATCAAAGGAAGCCCTCAACCACCACCTAGCTGCATGTGTACATGCACAGATTGAAAAATTAAACACCGTTCCACTGAAGAAACGGGGGTTACATGCTCAACATACTGACTGCTTGTGTGTGCGCATGTGTGTGTGTGTGTGTGTGAGAGAGCGAGAGAGGCGGGGCGAGTTGCAGCTGGCACAGTTACTGCAGCCAGCCGTGCAAGGGTGTCCGTACCAAGACACGGCCTCAGACCTTGATGTTCCATCCTGTACAGAGATAAGGAGACAAATACTGTCCCCATGGCATTTTCGGGGGAGAGATGCATTTCGTGCACTCTTTCAAGTCTGCTATCAGCCGTGCTTTCAAAAGCTTGGCTCCCTCATCTATCTAAACTATTTATCTGTTATCCTCGGTGTTTTGTCATTAGCACAACGATGGGCGAGTAGTGTCTCATTAAATTGGATTAAACTGGCATAATGGCACCGGCAGAGGGACTGCAATTTTTCCTTTTTTTTTCTTCCTGGTTCGAGATCAGGTTCTTTGATTTCGAATGATAAAGGACACTTTTATGTTTTCAAGACGAAAGTTATTAGACTGTCAGCCTATCATCATTTTTGACAAATTTACTGTGGGGGAATGTCAAGATTCACGGTAATTGAGGCATCATTATCAAATGGTTGGGCCAGCAAGGCAGCCTAGGCCATCACTATATTTGTTTAATACTTAACTTTCTTTGAAATGATGAAAAAAGGGGGGAGGGGTGAGAATCGGTCCCAAGATGAATGCTCTGCTTATTTAACTGCCTTCACGACTATTTCTGTCCATGAAAATTGGCTTAATTATATCAATGGTATGTTTCTTTTTTTCAGGTTGCAACACAATTAGCCCATCTCACCGGCTGCAATTTATTTTCATAAAAAATTAAACTGGTGGCATGTTGATTTTCTGGTTCCCATGAGGGAGAGCACTATTGGTGTGTTTAATTTCATTAACTACAGTGCGGCCTACTGGAAAAATATATAAAACCTAAACCTGCCTCCATTTTCATAAACCACTTTAGCGCCAACATGCTAAACAAATCATTAGAGCATTAGATCTCACTCTTGGCAATTTAGGAGTCCCCAGCTGTTTTTACAGTGAGAGTTTAAAATACTGCCAAACCATTCAGCTCTGTTTTCCAGCAAATATTCTGCAATTATCATCAATAGATGAAATCCTTTTTTCGTTTCGTGTAACATGCATGTATTCTGTTCAATCAAATTGCCCCGCTGGTAAATCTGATCAAGAAGATGTACTTAACCACAACTGTTTTAAAATTATTGTCTAAGGTCTAAAGTGTCATATCTAATGTACATTTCATTTGAATAATTCAGCATTTCAGATCATTTAGTCTCTCTTGGGTTATTTAGCCCCAAACTATGAGGACTGCCTCTTCATACATTTGGTTGTTTTAGAGTCAGCTTTTCACTTTTCACCTCCAAGGTGGAAGTCCTGTTCTCTAAACAATTTTTCATTAGTTTGCATTAGGACTGGAGAGTTGACTGTTTTCACACTGTCTCCCAGAGTGGTCTGCAGAAATGATCCACAATTCATATATTAATTTATGATTCAAGAGAAAATAAATTAAATCAATTTTAGGTACACACTTCATTTAGGACACGCCTTAATGAACTTTGTGTAGTACATCCATTTGGATGAGCTGCTCACCACTTGCAAACAGTTCCCTGACAGTATTAGATCCAATATTAGTCTCAAAACCTGGAACAAAAGTTCAGAAATGGGGACCACTGTGAAAACATTTGTAAGCTTGTTAAATGGATGTAGCCATCAGGCTAACAGAATACACATATTTGTAAAACGGCTACAGATATGTTTATAAGATACTAATCTTCATGAACAAAATATTTAGTGGCTTCAGAAAGATAATACACTTAGTTTGGCTGCGTTCCCTCCACTTAAGAATGCCAGTGAATGTGCCTGTCTGCTTTTCCAAATGACTCTTTTGGCTGTTTTCTGTTTGTTTGGTTGGCATGTTACAGGAGTTAATCTACATATTCCTGTGCAGGTTTATTGGCGTTATATTCAAGGGGCTTCCTCATTGCTTCAGTGGCTTTTTAACAGAAAATTTAAATACAAATGTAAGATTTGTCAGGTGTTCTTAGAGTCATTTTGTCTGGCAATTTTTTAGTTAAAAATGATATTTATTATTTGTGCATGGATAATTTTTGAGTTCAGTACGTTGAATGTTCACGAGAACAATCTCAGCACTAATTTGCATTAACCTGTTAGACTCTTGTGAAACAAACGCACACACACACACACACACACCTTTACCAAATATTAGGACCAGTGTCTGAATAAAATAATATTATTGAACAGGTATTTGGTTTGTTTGTTTTAATGTTGGGGGACACTGCTCTGTGAACCCATTATCGTGTGTTATCACATACCATGCTGGAGTTTATGGTGCTATCGTGTCCAGTGTAATGCATAGGCATTGCTCAATGAACTTCTTTCTTTTTTCAGATTTTTAGGAAGCTGATATCTGTGAACACTGTATCCCTCTAATGTTGAGATTGTGCTTGTGAAGTGGGGAGGGGGGGGGTTTCGGGGGGGGGGGGGGGGAGTGACGGTGGTGGGGGTTCAGTCGTCAGTAAAACATTTCAAGATGGGCTATTAACTCGAATCCAACACTGTGGTGTTTTTTTTCTGTCTCTGAGAGCTATAGCTCTATCCTGCGAGTGTCCGGTTCCAAAGTAATGATGAGGCTGCGTGTGAAAATATTGAATTGCAAAAACATCCAGGACGAGAGGCTGTGTGAATGGGGCTTTCAGCATAGGGCCAGCGCTAAACCTAGAGCTACTGAGTGATGGACAACAAATGGCATTTTGTGCTGGGCAGACACTCAGTGCTAGCCTCTTCAGGGTTGGAGGGCTGATCCGCTGATCCTCTACATTATCAAATATCTTTCAGACCTTTGCATTTTACAGCAATGAATTAGGCCAGCTTTCTTTTCTTTTTTTTTTTTTTTTTTTTGCGAGTGGACTTTGAGGTTGTAGGCGTGATGTCTTCCTGTAGGTGCAAGGAAAAAGGATGTGAAATTGAGTTACTAATTAATGAATCAAGGATTTAATTGATGTCTCCCACGCCAACACATTTGTCAGTTAGAAGCCTTTTGATTCGTGGATGTGTTTTATCAAGCCAGGTAATGTGTTTTTGACAGAAAAATGAATGTTGGTGGCCGTCAGTGAAGATTTACACTGGCATTGTCGAAATTAAACGATTGTGTACCGTAGAATAATAGCCTTGTGTTTGCTGACCCCGTTTGTAGATTCTTTGGAAGGACCACATTCTATTCATGACTCTGACTTTTATCTCTTTCCTGGCTTTTATTTATTTCTCTTAACACTCGTGTTTGCTTTATAATGGCCAACGCTTTTCTAAAGAAAGCACAAGTTGTCTCATGTCATGCACATGCTTGTGTGATATGTCAGCTTGGTGTTGTCACTGCAATGCTAATGAGTATCTCCAAGTGGATCAAACAAACAGCCAAAATGAATCTCAGTACTGTAGGTTTCCCTGGATTCAGTCAGTGTTTTTTTTTTTCTTAATTTTTGACTCAAAGCTAAATTCAGATCTTACTTTTTTGATCCCAAACACAATTTGGTCAATTTTAGAGGTCAGGCAAATTAATGAAAGAAGTCAGGTTTGTACTGAAAACAATTGCATTTATTTATATGCCAAAATTAAGGACAAATGTTGGCTGACACCAGAGGGAAGTGTAAGTGAAAATAATTAATGTTTAGTACATTAACTACTGAAGTTATTATAATACTAGATAAACTAGCTTATTGAAAATGTTTTATCAATGGGAGAATCAAGGTCCTCATTTGCATACAGCCTTTTACTAATATCAGTATGAGCTTGAATTAGACATTTCTTTGCTGCTAGAATGTAATGTTGGACACAGTGCCAGATTATTTTTGGAAAGTAAGTATGCATATTTTTTCTCCCACACTTGACCTCTGTGATTTTTAAGCACAGAAAAAAAGTGGTCTACTTTTCTTGCGTCCCAAGCATCTACCCAGCTGCTGCAGAATTGGCCTATTTATAGTGGTGCCATTTCCAGCACAGCTTCATGTCCATATTAGAAATGACACAGATTGTTTTTTGCTGCCTTTAGTCTCATGCAGTTCTGCTGGCGAAGGTGGTCCACTTTGACCCATCTTGCTCACATTTCTGAAGAAAGGGCTAGAGGGTTGACTGTCATGAAAAGTGCAGATGGCTCTAACAATTTGTGATGTGTGCATTAATACTGTCAAACATTATTTACTTTTGTTGTCAGGGAAATCATATTAATTTGCTTATGTTTACATAAATTGCCAGAAAATACTGTGATGCCAATATATTTTGGCCTTGATGTTTGTGTAGTTTTGAGCAACAAATTTAAGTGATTGTCATGTAAAGAAGAACAAAAGGAAATGCATGCTCAAATTTATAACTCCAAGTTAAGTGCAAGGTGCATTGTAGGGGGGGCTGAATGGAGGCCTTGGTAGAATTTAGCAGGAATGTAGACTTTTGCTGAAAGACCCACACAGAAAACAGGTGGCTGTGGAGTGAGAAACAGATCAGTAATGTTGGGGGGAAAGAGAGATATATCCCATGACTCAGTGATGTCTTCAGTTTCCCGGGTCTGTGACTGCACATGGTATTGTGGGGTCTCCACAGGTCCAGTGTGCGCTTGTGAACAGCTACCCCCCCCTCCCGCCCCCTGCCCCCCACTCCGTCTCGCTCTGTGAACCACATGTTGGCATCTTCGCCTCTCGCCCGCTGACGTCCACTTCTCAGATTTTTTTTTTTAATTTTTTTTTGCTCCGGAGCGTTCGGCTCTGGCCTTTGAAACGATGCGGCGTCTTTGTCCTCGCTGATAAAAGATGCCATAGTTTCCCTTTTCCCTCCCTTTATGTCCCTGCTGGCGGTTCCTGTAGAAGTGCAAATTGTACCCTCCAAGGGGCTATCCTGAGCTTCTGAGGGCCAGAATCCAGCCCGCTAATTACGCTGAAGATTCCATCCTGCAAAGGCCCCGATTCCCACAACCACCTGGCCTTCTTTTCTTGTCAACTTTGATGGCAGACACCCCACCACCCCACCGCCCTCCCCTCCTCCTTCACCTCCTCCTCCTCCTCCTCCTCCTCCTCCCCCCAATACCTCGCATTTCTCTTTCTCTCATTAATAAGGGTTTTAAATTGCTTTCTGACCCTGACAAACTGCTCTTGTTGAAAAGGAGATGAGAAAGGGACACAAGGTTGGAGAGGTTGGGGCAACAGGGGGTTGTGGTGGCGGAGGAGGGGTGTGGTGGTGGTGGCGGGTGAAGGGGGGGGGAGGTTGTAAAGTATGTATCTGAAGTCCATTACCATTAGTTTGAATTCTGTTAGGTCTCCCGAGGAAACTCTCACCCCCCCTACCCCCCCTTTCCAAATCCCCCCCCCCCAACCCCACCAGACAGAACATGGCATTGTGAGAAAAGAATACTAAGAGGAAGCTCACTGGCTGTTGCTCTCCCCCCGGACAGAACATCCACTCAGTGTTCTCTTCACTGATGGACCTGCACCAGTGTGGGTCACAGTCCACCTTAATCGCCGGGTTGCGTTTCGCTGCCATTATTGTTTACTCCATTACGATACATTGACTTTGACATTAAAGGTTTTGATACCTAAGTGTTAAGACACTCCTGGCATGAATGAGGTAGAATACAACAATCAGATACAATTTCGACTCGCTCCGAGCATGAAAGGTTTTCAAAAATGAGCAAAAAAAAAAGAAAAGAAAAAGCTCTTTAGTCATTTGGTTTCTATTTGCTTTGCACTACAGACAGCCTATTAAAAAGCCGAATCAATAAATCCCTCTGCAGTCTGCCAGTTCATAGCTCCATTGTGCTGGCGGAGAAAGAAATGGAGAGGTTTTCTGTGGAAAACAAATTGCTCTATTATACTCCCTTCTCTATGACATTATCAGCCGAGATTCCCAGGGGCAAACAAGCTAGATTTGCATCTTCCACAGAGAGGAAAAGTAGGCTGCTGAACAGTGCGCGGGTGACATCGAATAACTTCCTCAACTGTGGAGGTAATCATTAACTCTCCACACAGATAGACAGCTGTCTTGTCATAATGCCCTGTTTGTCTGATTTTTGCCTCTTCATCGGTGCACGGCATATCGAGATATTAACCAACAGAGGCTTATCCATGGCAGCCCACAAGGAAATATGCATAGATTGAGGTAAAACGGTAAATGTTTTTTTTGGGTTATTTGACAGTAAGATGGGACTCGTATAGCTCAATATGACACAAATGTGTACATTCAGTATTTTTGGTTGAAAAAATAAAACCTGAACTGTCCTGTTTGAGATTGTATGAGATAGCCTGGAATAGCCACTCACATGTTACGATATATTTCTTGTGAATGTCTTCCATAGAGGTTAATATTTAAACCCATGCAATGTGTCTTCCAATCAATAAAATAACCCGTCCGCCCCCCCCCCCCCCCCCCCCCCTGCCCCCCCCCCAACTGTTTTCCCCTTCAAGCCAAAGAAATGTTATTCACCTGAGATAGCATGACTGAAAACAGGTGACAACGGAATGTCACCACCTCTCTTCCATGCTCATTCAGCAGCTCCCATCACATTAACCTCCAGCCATCACTGACTCCACGCTGTAGACCAAACCCTTTTTTTTCCTAACCATTATCAGATTAACAGCTAATGCCGTCTGATGTCAGGGTCATTGATACTCCAGATAATGGAATAATTGCGGCGTGTCTTGACTTACAGTGAAAGCAACGGAGAGCAGAACTTTTTTCTCTGTGCTGCTGCGGACCAGTCGTGTTCTGCTATTTGGGTTTTACCATTAGGCTGTGGGGGTGCCAGGGCCAATGGGATTTGGAGTATTTTAGAGTTCAGGGGTTAGAAGCATTGGAGTAGTAGCCTTTTCTTGTGTTTTATTTGGTGCAGTATGCGAGCGTTTCGTGTGCGCTTCCCTTGCCCGCCATCACATGAACCCACATCCTTAAGTAAAAATGCAGATCCGGTGTCTAAATTTTGGATTTTTTTTATGTGTGGTTAAAATGGCAACTTCTGCGGTTTCTCCATCCTCTACTGTGTTGACCATTCTCAGAAGGCACTGAGGTTTTGAAAGATGGCAATTAAACTTTTAATTGGGAATATGTTATTCGAAACAAATGTCTAGCCTTTGCTAGAAACTTGTCAGTGTCAGATTCTAGTCCATGAAATTGCATTTGTATCATTTTGTTCAGATTATTTGGCGCTGTACTCTTTATTCAAATAGTTTGACCCTGTCAAGATTCACGCTTGTAGTACTTGCATTGCCAGCACTGAGTATTACTTTGAGTTCTTCCCAGTTGCAGTTTGCGGTTGTACTTGCAGTAGTTCTGGGAAAAAATGCTCACATTACCATAGTAAACAAAAGAAGGCAAATTCATGTTAGCAGGAAGTTCGGCTTGTTGTCTCTGTGTTTTAATTTCTTTCACACAAGGTTTTTGGGAATGGGCACAGCACAAACACATTTCCTGGTGCTGACAAGTAAAGGAAATGTGTAGGTTTGTCTGTTAAAAAGAGGCAATAAACAAACAAAAAATTAAGGTGAAAAGCTGTGCTTTTTGGCATCCCTGTCTGCAGCTTTTTCTCTGTCGTAACTGCTGGCATTTCAGAGACAGTGCACCCTTTTAAAAAGTTCAGAGGTGCAACAGTAAACTGCTTAAACAGACCGGTAGAATTTTCTAGCGCAATATTTTAAGAATTTATATTTAAAACAAGTAGCGTTAATAGCAGAAATCTTTGCCCGAATTTATTTTGAAAATAATTTAAATGTATTTCAAAAATTCATATATTATTGCAGTCATTGCTAAGTCATGTTGCAGTTGTGGTCACATAGGTGCTTGATTTTATAAATGTATGATTTCATGTATAAAAAAAAAATAATAATTAAAAATAATAATAATATCAATGTCCCGCTGTTGCTACCGCCAACCACAACAATTAAAGTTAACAGAGTAAAGATAAGGGTAAAACATACACACAGAAATTAGTCAAAATATTTAATATAACCCACAAAATTTTAGTCATTGAATTTACTAATGTTTGCATATTTGGGAATGTGCAAATGTGGCAACTGCAAATGTTCAGTTCAAACTACATATGATCTATGATTAACATCAACAGCTCTAAGTCAATTAGTTAACTGAACAACTTGAATTGTACAAACCGCAGTGGGAATTTTCAGAAGGGTATTTCAAGAGGCTGATTCTTACCTGTATAAGCTTCAGTGCTGACATGTTGAACTCTGGTTCAGATTAAATAAAACTGCAGTGTATTTTGTCCTTAGCAATGTGTTGCAGATTTCACCAGAGTTCACGTGCATATGAATTAAAAGCATTTCCCATTTCTGTTGAACTCTGTGCAGGCAGCATGCACAGTATTATTTGCCTGGGATCTGAATACTCTGCAAACTGGCAGCTGTGGTGTCTCTTGGGTTCTCCACATGGTCCTAAACCAAACAAATTTTATAACAAAATTCTTTGTGGCAAAAATATTGTGGAAAATTGATAAACCAAAATAACAAAGCCTCATCTCTCGAAAATTGTAGCCTGGCGTTGCACCATGACTGTTAAAATGCCTGCAGGCCACAGACACTGGGGGTATTGTTTCTGCCCATGGCAGTGCTTTTACTCCTGTGTTTGCTGTGGATACAGTTTTGTCATTTGTGCTAACCCATGCAACATAAGGCAGTGACAGCTAGTTCGGTCTGATTCTCTGTTTTTGGTTTTTTGGTACAATCAAGAGACAGAGATTATCCACGCCTGTGCTGTCACGGCGACATCCTGAATATATTTTGCCGGCCACAGAGTTGTTATACTCTGCTGCGGACTAGTGCAGAAGAAGCACTTGGGTCAGAGTTCACGCCTTGTTAGTTTGTCTTGGTGTGCCTTCAGTGCCCTATCTGTTTAACTTATTTACAGGGTTTAGACCTGGGAAAAAAGAAAACAAACAACATGTATGTACTTAGGAACTTATTTGATCAGTTTGTGTTATGTTGCGTGGAGTAAGGAATTTGTCTCAGAGCCAGTAAAAAAAAAAAAAGAATGATTTTGAGAAAATTTCCCAGATGAAGAAAGATGGCAGCCATGAAACGGATCGTGTAGCTTGTCGTCTCCACTCAGGGATGAGCTGGCCTTCTCTGAGATTTTTCTTCGCTTAATCTCCTCGTGTCAGCAAGCCGGATCCCACAAACTCTCGGAGAGCTGAAACACAATATTCCAACCCACCCTGCACTATAAAACCGGTGTGGAAGTCGGCGCTCTGCGTTTTAATTAAAACTAGGTGCGAGGCTGCTGCTCGTTCTTTTGACACCTTCGTATTTATCTACCGGACACAGTTCAGGGCAAGACCCGTAGAAGGGGAAGATTTTTGTTTTAAAAGAGACTTTTCTTTGATGCCAAGATCCTCTGAAAAAAGGCCTCCACATCTGAGTTGAGTTTACTGAAATAACAGCAAATGTTTGTATTGTATTGTATGGCACACTGCTTGAAGAGCAATAAAGCCCTTCTTCCAGCGCCTAAAGCACCTCTTAATAAAATACTAAAGAATAACTTCTTTGCCTTAATCTCCCCGATAGATTACATTGCTTAGGGCAGAAAATTAGCAGCAGCCCCTCGGCCTTTCCTTCACTTGCGTCTCTGGTAAATAAACTTTACGTGGCTGTTTTATGGCTATGGGGGAATGTCATTTTATTGAAAAGATATTAGAAACAACATGTGGCTAATGTGATAAAATTTTCCATGGTCTGGTCCAGATCAGAAAGCTGTAGCTAAAACATGCACGCTGATAATTAGGACACTGCTTTCAAGTCGGGCTGACCGTCCCTGCAGTGAACAGGTACGTGTAATGTGCGCAAAGCTCCCGGGACAGTAACAGGGAAAATGACCTATAAAGTTCATTCACGGGGTGCTTTGTCTGAGGCGTGTAACACGCTTGCTAACCCCCCGGTTCCTCTCAGGGCAGCTCAATGCAGTGGCGTTCAGGGGCGACACTCGGTAACGCGGCTGATTCTTGTAAAAGCAACAATTTTAAAGTTTCCTGCCGTCCCGGGGACCAGAGGGTAGGGATACAAGCCTATGAAGACAGGGCTTTGAAACAACAGACAGAGGTCTTGTCCTCTAACCTGTCCCCACTAACACTTCCACTTTGAAACCAATATTGCAGGGAGCATTAAAACGTTTTTTCCGGTTTCGGGGATGAGGCGGGGTTTGCTCGCATGTTGAAAGAGAGCGTTTTAGCTACAACAGCTTCACAGCTGGAGCCAGGGGGTGTGTGGGTATTCCTGTTGCTGAGCGCGAGCGCTAAGACCCAACTCATGTGCACCGAGAGCGTAGCGTGTGAAGTATCGCCGGTCCCAGTGCCAGGAAGCGCCTGCCAACCAGCCTGCGGATGCCCTGCGCGCAGAGCCGGCCCCGCTTTTCCTTCCCTGCTCCGCCGGAGCCAGAGGTGCTATTGACTCAGAGCATTGCTGTAACGGGTGCCTCCGGCCTGCAGAGAAAAGGCTGCCACCGGGTCCCGTCTCCGGGTGCGCAGGCGGAGGGAGGGCAGGAATGTGTGCGGTGCGGTCAGCGTGACTGCGGAAGTGTTGGGTTTGAAGTGGTGCGGAGGGATTACTCGAGAGCGCTCCGCCTCCCGAGTGGCACTGAGCACGGCGAGACTTGCGAGACTGGCCCTTAGACCGGCGAGCCGGGGGATCCCTACTGCCTCCTAATGACTTGTATGCTGCTCAACAGTGCCTCGTGTCATTCACAAGAGCAGTAAATATGCTTCGTTTGTGGTTGTTTGTAATATAACGTTCCATCTTTCATTCAGAAGGCAACGCCACATGTGTTTGCTTGCTCACATCCTGAAACGCCTTTCAATCTACAAACCCTGTAATGATCAGATTGTGTTCTAGTAAGTAGAGTAGATATTTGGGTTTGTGGATTTTTTTTTTCTGCCAGCCATTTGCTTCATGGTAATGAGAGTGGAGCAGTGGCCTAAGTATTGATTTATCTGTTTTCAGTAAAGATTTTGATATAGTGCTGACAACACACTGCACGTCAGTGTTTCAGACGACCCTACATCAGTCTGAGATTGAGCTGTAAAAGGAAATGAAATCAGGGGCTTTAGATCAAAATGGAGGGCAAAGATGTCCTGAGGTCTTGGGGCTGGCAGAGTGGAGTGACTGTCTGCCCTTGGTAGACAAACCCGGCCTTTTTAAATGACGAAGCCTCGTTTAAGTAGCTGTGAAAAAACGAGAGAACATGATGAAAGTGGCTGAATAGAATTGTTTTTACTGGCTCCACCAGCTACGCCTTGAGTCAAGTGTTTCAGGAGAAAGAAAAAACAAACAAGGCCTATTTATTTTCAGTGCTGCAGGTGCCTGTTAAAAGCTTATTGGTTTAGAGTGACTTGTTAACTTCCAGCCAGCGACCGGGCTTCTTCGGTATAGAAAGGAAAATCTTCCTTGTGTGATTTCTCCTGGTGACATATTGGCACATATGTCCACTGCCTGGCCTTAGGCACTTAGAAAAGCAGGTAGTCTTTAATGTGATGAACCGGGGTGGGGGAGGTGGGGGAGCGTCCTCACAGAACCAGTGGCAAGGTGGGAGAGGACAACTGGTTTTAGCGTAATTAAAACCAACACATTCCGAGGGGGTCATTCAATTCCCGGAGTTAACTGTCAGCACCACTTGAAGGAAGCCTCGCTTTACCAACACGTTCCAAATTTGAAAATGTCATGTTGTAAATGACAAAGACACAACACCAGCTTTAAAGCCACACTGCAGTACGGTCCTACTGCCTGCCACTCACCACCCCTGATAACCCCCCCCCCCCCCAGACAAGGAACAGAAGACACAAAACGTGTGCAGTGAGGCGCCAGGTGAATTCACTCGATCGGCAAACTTAGTGACGTGTAACAGGGACGCTGTCCTGAGCTGGTGTGTGCGCTCTACTTCTGCCCTGCTGCCACTCAGGTAGCTGGGAAGAGCAGGCGGGAGGGAGACACCCAGTCTCTGCCTCTTGAGTTACTCTCTCCAAGGTGTCCTCGCTCTGTGCGCCTGCATTATTGATGAAATTAATTCAGACCGCTGGACAAACTCATTAACGGCAGAAATAGTGATGGGGGGGGGGGGGGGGGGGGGGATCACTCCACACTGCAAAATGGACATTTGCGGCGCGGACAAAAATAGAAAAGATCAAACAATGATGGATGTGAAACATGTTAATAAAAAAAAAAAAATTGAAACCTGCGGATTATGCTGGATATTTCCCTTTTCTCTTTTGCCTTTGCATTTGTGCAGTGTGAGCCTACTGGTGCTTTTAAAACATAAATCATACTAACAGTATTGGACCATAGCAGCCCTCCAGAAAATGACCTCAGCTGAAACACTGCAAAAATTAACAAACTGCGCAAAATGTACAGAAGTTCTTCTATATATGGCAAAATACGCAAAAAATGGATGCTTTTTAAATATTTTCGTTAATTATCAGATAGACACAAAAGTGATATGGCCTGAAACGAAAACATAATTCAATAAGAACGTACATATTTCCACTTAAAAAAAAAAGGAAAAAAAAAAAACGAAACACTGCAAAACCTTTACACGGGGCATAAATTTGAAATATCTGGGAGAGCATCTGGGCTCTCTTTGACGCTTCACGTGCGGCTGGTAAGCTATTTATTTTCCCAAGTTCCTCCAAGCTATGACACATTAGGGTGCTGTGCAGATGAGCTCACAGTTGTGCTGGAGGTTAGAACTGCTGAGTGTAATCTGTCACAGGGATAATTTAACTATTAGTAACTGGCTTCCTTTACGCCATGTCCCAGTGAACCGACAGTGCCTCTGCACGTCCCCTGCTTTCTCTTAAGCAATTCTCTCTGTCGGGGGATGAGGGGACTGCGGCGTGTCGCCACGCCAACCCCGAGCAAACAAACGTCAACATGTAAGATAGCCATTAATGAAATGACCCCGATGACATTTACTGAAGTATCAATAATAAGATTATTCTCAAACTTCAGCCGGGGCTGCGTTGAGCTCAGCCGCAGCCTTGATTCAATTACGGGGCAGGGTTTCTTCAGAGCCCGGATCCGTTTCCAATTGAAGGGGGTCATGCTTTGTGTTTTTCATTGTCTTGACAGAGTTCTAGAACTGGGGAGCTCCTTAATCAGATCTGGGGGGTCACAAGTGGTTTTGTTTGAGCCCCTTCAATTGTGTGCATTTCCCATAAATTTGATTTCATATCATTTACCCGTTCCGGGGGCGAATGGAGCTTTGATGTGGACAGCGGGGTCTTGTGCCCCCCCCCCCCCCCCCCATTCCTTCCACCCGGGGTATGGGTCATCACCTGCTTTCTCATTTCTATCAAGAAGATGTTGTTAATTACCTGCTCAATTCACGTAAGCAAAAGAAAAGCCAAAAGCGATTTTCTTAGCCATTCATGCTTGAAACATGGGAAAATTAATCTTGTACTGCCCATGCCGCTGTTCCTAGGCATACAATACACAACCCGCCGGTGTTGCCAACTTGACCAACATGTGGCACACCTTCATGTTGGATGCTCACCTTTGGCTTTCCATGGTTTCTGTGTCTTCATTACAAACGGAGAGAGGGAACGCTTGAGCTGAAGTGGGAGGGGACGTGCTGCGAGCTGTTTGCAATCGGCAGGTCCGTGTGTGAACCTCTGAGCTGCAACCCCTGAAACAATCGGCAGGTCTGTGTGTGAACCTCTGAGCTGCAACCCCTGAAACAATCGGCAGGTCCGTGTGTGAACCTCTGAGCTGCAACCCCTGAAACAATCGGCAGGTCCGTGTGTGAACCTCTGAGCTGCAACCCCTGAAACAATCGGCAGGTCTGTGTGTGAACCTCTGAGCTGCAGCCCCTGAAACAATCGGCAGGTCCGTGTGTGAACCTCTGAGCTGCAGCCCCTGAAACAATCGGCAGGTCCGTGTGTGAACCTCTGAGCTGCAACCCCTGAAACAATCGGCAGGTCCGTGTGTGAACCTCTGAGCTGCAGCCCCTGAAACAATCGGCAGGTCCGTGTGTGAACCTCTGAGCTGCAGCCCCTGAAACAATCGGCAGGTCCGTGTGTGAACCTCTGAGCTGCAACCCCTGAAACTATCGAAAGGCCTGGTCTCGAAGAGCTCTTTCTGAGACCCCTTAAAGCACATCAGCTTGTACAGCTGTTTAACCAGAGAAGCAATTATCACCCGTTTACCGGTTTAATTTGGGAATGGCTTTTGTGCTTCTTGGAGCCTCTCAGTTTGTCTTGGGGTTTCTGCCATTCGGTACACTCTCTCCGAGTAGCCCGAGGAGTTTGTTTATCTGACAGATAACATCAGTCTGAGCTGGAGGGGGAAAAACGGCCAGCGCAGCGTAATTTTTCATGTCTTTTCCTATTGTATGCAGCCGTGCAATGTGATTCTTACCGCTCAGACTTACAGTGCATTGTCTGGTGCACAAGCAGTGAAATAAGCACTTGTGGCCATTCCTCAAAGGCATGGTATTGTCACAAAGGATATATGTAAATATGCATGTGATTTCAACTTGCAGATGATGACAACATTCTGTCATAGTTCCACATGGCCGCAGATGAAGCCCTTAGTGTTACTGGCATTGATAGTCTGTTCGGAATCTCAATTGTCAAAAATGGCAATGAAATATTAATGATTTCAGTCTTCCCCAAGCTATGTGATAGGGAGAAACTTTCTCCCACCTGAAAAATTCATTACATAAGTAACCGAATATAAAATATATTACTTGTTGTAATAATTGTATTCATTTATATATTTTAAAAATAATTCCAATGTCTTTCTTGATTTTGGTTTGTGGGAAACCAGTTATTTCTGTGATGTTTCTAAATATTATTGACGATAAATGAAAAATAAATTCCCTTTTTGATAGAATACACTGCATACATACTGCAGCAGAAATGTACATTTTTTGCAGTTCGAGAATCTGAAATTGTACCCGAATGTGGCGTTTCGGTGAGGCACATTTCAGTGGAGTTAAGGGTGAAAGAGTGCAGGCGGATCCTGAGCCAGCGCGGTGTCTGTGATATGCGTTTAACCTCCACGCTCCTGCTGGTGTCGTTTCCCCTGCTGTGCCACAGCCCGGTGCGGGCCGAGGCTATCGTCCTGTCACCTCGGGGCTCGTTGGAGCTGAAAGGATGGGAAGGACAAAAGCCGTCGAGGGATCGGGGGTGGGGGGTGGGGGGTGGTCGTAGGGGGTTGGCTGGGTTGGTCCTTGCTGAGGGCGAAGGCTACTGAAGGGCAGAAGAAAGTCATTTCCTCCTGTCTGCCTTCCACTGGCTCCTTACTGAACTCTCACCCAAATTAAACCTCAGTGGGTCACAGGCCTGGCTCCCGCTCTCTCTCTCTCTCTCTCTCTTGCGCTAATGTGCTTCGTTTTCACATGGTCTGTGTTTTTTTTTTTTTTTTTTTAAAAACGGGAAAAATGTTCATATCTGTGGCTTTGGTTGGCGGTGCGGGGTGCCTGAGCCGTCAGTTTTAAACTTTTGACTTACCCCCGTAAAAGTCAGAGCTGTTAAAACTCTTTATTTTTATTTGCTCAAAAATCAAGAATTGATGTCATTTCGGTATGCGCTGATCAAGTGTGATTTTGGTAAACCAGTAAGAGCCCACCAGCAGGGAAGGAAGCCTCTTCAGCAGAATTTCAGGCCACTGCTGTAGCTCTGAGTGCCGGGATGACATACCCTTTCAAGCAAAGTATCGTCTTTCCTCAGTGCCGCAAGATTCAGAGCGAAATTTAGGGCTGTCGTCTGAGGAACAGAACTCCTAGAGCACCCAGACTAGATCAGTAGGCTTGCACACTTTTTATTAATAACAAATACAAAACAAAAAACGAAAGCCAAATACTTGGTTTTTTTTTTTCCCTTTTTTTGGGTACATGCAAGACACATTGTAGAGATCAGTCCAAACGATCCTGTTTTGTCCGCAGACCCCCAGAAATAGAAACGGCTATCTGATCCGAGTTCAGAAATCAAACATGTCACAGCAAATTACGGCCATGCTTTTTGAATTACGAAGGTCAGCTCCAAACCAGTCTGTGAGTTTGAAGCGAGTTATTGTGTAAAAAAAAAAAAAAAAAAAAAAAAAAGCGAGTGTTTTCTCTGGAACAAATAATATCACTAGGGCTGACTCATGGGCTGAGTAAATGAGGAATGATGAGACTGGGCCCAAGTCATTCCTTTGGCTAAGTTTGGGGCATCATTTACTGAAACTGGCGCGGCCCTCTGCAATAATAACCACATCCTCCAAGCATCTTCTGCAAGGCCTGTTTTTACAGCCGGGAAAGGATGGGCCGAGCTCGTTAAGGAAGACTATTTCAGAAAGGAGCTCGCTCTCTCTCTTTCTCTCTCTCTCTCTCTCTCTCCCTCTCTCTCTATAACTCCGATGGGCTTCTTTTCCACAAGCAGTCATTCTGATAAAGTGCCTGAGAGTTGAAAACTGACTAAAGCTTTACAAGGTGGTGTTATTTAAGAACATCCTGTGTGAGACAGATGTTACCGGCACATCAATGAACATGAATTAAAATGATGTGTTTTTTATTCTTTTTTTTGGGTGACACTTCTGTTTGTATTAAGGTTTTGCTGCATTGAAAATATTTAGCACAAGCTGCTCGACGTGTTGCGTGAATAGTGATGAGGGCATTGTTGGCCAATCAGGGCTAATCCTGCCAGTGAGGTGACCACCTCTTTTTTTCTGGGGCTGCTTGAGTCTATTTAGAATGGATGTTTTCTGCTTCGGAATGAATCAGGTTAAAACAGCAACTGCCGGGCTGTGTCCGGTGCCAATGTTGTGCTAAACATTTGGACAGGTTTTGTCACTAATTCTTTGGGACGGCTGCCTATCAAATTCCCGCACTTTCGCCTGGGCCCTTCCAGACCCCGGATTAAACTCTCTGTCCGTCACCGCGAAGTGTTGAAATAAACAGCTAATTTCACCGGGGTTTTCCAAGAGAGCGAGGGAAGGGAAGGAGGGAGAGGAGAGGGGGAGAGATGGGGAGAGGGTGAACGGATGGATAGAGAGAGGGAGAAAGAGAGAGAGAGTGAGAAAGAGAGATGGAGGGGCCAAGGCAGGGAGTTATTGTTGTAAAATCGGGTGTTTAATGGGATCCTGACCCGTTCTCTCGCAGGGCCATTCTGTTGGCCTCGCGGTGAATGGAGTGGGTGGCATGTGTTCGGCGGTGAGACAGCATCAGGTATGAATAGAGCAGGGATTTCACAAAGAAACAATGCCAGACAGCTTCCTGCACTCTCTCTACCGCCCAGTCCCTCAAACTGAGCAGGAACAATTCACCTGGCAATTTCCTGTAAACACCCGCCCGCATTCATCAGCCAGAAAAAAAAACGGGCCTCCTTGGATTATCTGAAAGCTGGGCCAGTTTTGACCTTTGTCTCTTAACCATTGTCAATACAATTATTGGGCTTTCTCAGCAATTCAAAAGAGATATCATTTACAAAAATAGCTCTGGTGCTGCTTTGCCTCAAAATGGCTCTTGTGTCATTAACCTTATCTGTGATAACATCAACAAATAAATGTAACGATCACTATATTCATTTCAATGCTTGGGGATACAACAGCAAATGGGGAGTAATATCTAACTGGAAAGGAAAATAACAGTGTTTTAAAGTCATGAATAGCTGTTTCCAGCATATGTTTCTGAACACATTATTCAGACCAATAAAGAGAATCAATCACACTCCCTCTGCCAAGTGCAGTTTTAGAAATAAATATTTATACTTTGAAATGACTTGTAGTCCCCTTTTTCCTAGGCCCTACAATAGCTTTAAAGCCACATATACTGCTCTCGTAATACCCTGCAGAACAGAAACCTATGGATCCCTCAGTGAAGTAAAGTGGTTAAGTTACATATGTGGCTGGGCCTGAGATATCCATCTGGGGTTTGTCATGTTAAACATCAGTCCATGTCTTTTTCTTCTGTAATTATGGGAATATTTATTTTCTCTGTTTCCCGCTGGGAATATTTTATGTGGGTTGGTTTGGACTTCGCAAAGTAGGAAATGGTCCGTTCTAGAGCTTAAATTTGCAAACTGAAACGTCGTTTAAATTTTACAAAAAAAAAAAATCACGAACCACAATTCCATGATTTAATGTAATCTGAGTGTGGGATATTTATAAATCTGTTTGTGTGTGTGTGTGTGTGTGTGTGTGTGTGTGTGTGTGTGTGTGTGGGTGTGGGTGTGCACGCGTGCATGTGTGTTTATGTATGCGCGTGTATGTACCGTGTGTGTATGTGATTTATTGTAGATGCACTTTGCACAGTGGTATTTAAAAAAAGGTAAAAAGAACTAAAATACTTGTTAAATTGAGGCCTCTCGAATATCTTTATGTTGACTTTGGAAGAGAGAACCTCTGTTTAAGTTCTAATGTATGGCCTCCTGTCCTACAACTTGAGTTCAGATCAACACAGGCATTTGAAATGATGTCCAGCTTCTTGTCACGCTGATATCATACTGTCTATATTTGAGGAGTCGCCACTGTAAACTTGGGCTTCAACTTTCAGTCTGTGCTCACACATCTAGTGTTAGGTGAATGGAATTACTCAGACACCTCAGCACATGACATCACAACCTCAGCCCCCATTGTCTTGGTCCGTATTGCACATTATCAGGGAAGTTCAGTATAGTAGTTGCAAGTGCATAAATGACTAACTGTATTGTTTAATAATCTGAAAAAAAAAACCCAGAAAAAACAATAGACAGTTGCCAGTGCATGGCTACCATGGCACAGTCACATGCTGCCATACTTTATCAGAGCTCAGTATGACAAGCCTTTACAACTACACTCCCTAACCAGGAGTCCCCACCCTTCTTATTGAAAGTAAGATAAGTTACATATTATTTCTGCGTTCATCTGGTACTTTTACTGTCACCGAACTGCTGGGCAGTCAAATATGTGTCTTTTTTTGTTTGCATTTTTCATGACAGAATGATGATAATGATGATATATTTCCTCGGCTCAGAAGGGTAAACAAAATGACAGTGAACCGAGACTGAACGGGACAGATCACCGCATTTTGTCGGGCTATTTTGCGCTCCCTGTCTTTTCTCCGAAACCCGGGCCATTCCGAGCAGCGACACTGATTGCAGCCAGGCAGGCTACATGCAAACAATTTGTCCGGATGCTGCGCCTTCTTAAAGTAATCACAGGCTGCCACAGATACACCATCGGCCTCTCCTTTGGTCTTCCGGATTATTTGTATTTC